>NC_134471.1:6655071-6657571 GCF_964194025.1 Convolutriloba macropyga | reverse complement strand
AAAAGAAGGTGAGAGAAAATTACTCAACATAACAAACACCCATTTAAGAATATCCAAATGGATATTCCAAAAGTACCCACACCTCTGCACACTACTAGGTAGATCACAAAATCACGTAGCAAAATCAACATTCAAAAGCGAAATTAACACAACACAACACAAGGGTAGACGAATCCCACTACACCTAGTAGAAAAAGTAGAAAACGAACTCAAAAAATTAATTGAAGACAAACAGATCAAAAAACTAACATCATGCTCAGACGAATATTTCATAAGCCCAGTAGTAATAACAGTCAAAGCAGATCAATCCATCAAAATCGCACTAGACTCAAAAATACTCAACGACGCAATACACAAAAACAAATATCAAATGCAAAGCATAGACCACCTAATGGATAAAATAGCTATGAAAATTTCTGAACTAAAAACGACAGAGGGGACGTTACACTTTAGCAAAATAGATCTCAAATATGCTTATAGCCAACTCCCCCTACACCCCGAAACACAAAAACACTGTAATTTCAACATACTAGGCGGCAACGCTACGGGAACATACAGATTCCTAAATGGCTTCTACGGCCTAACAGACCTACCAGCAACATTCCAGAAAATGATGGATACGACACTAAACGGATTAGACTCAACTAATTCATTTCTTGATGACATAATAATAATAACAAAAGGAACAATATAAAAACACGAAAACGAAATAGACAAAACACTAAAAAGACTAGACCAAGAAAATCTCGCAATAAGCCTTCACAAATGCGAATTCGGCCTAACAGAGATTACCTGGCTAGGATACAAAATAAATTCGGAAGGCATTACCGCAACGAAAAGAAAAACAGACGCAATCATCCAACTGGAGAACCCAAAAACACTGAAACAACTAAGATCATTTATGGACAGCATACACCACTTGGTAAAATTCATACCAAATCTAGCAACATTAAGCGCACCGCTAAGACCACTACTAACAAAACCAACAAACAAAACACCCAAAAAATTAGAATGGGAAGAAATACACACCAATGCATTTAACAAAATAAAACAAGCAATTAAAACAATCGTCGAACAAAAACACTTCGACATCAACTGCCAATCACGAATAAAATGCGACGCCAGCAAAGAAGGCTTAGGCGCGTGCCTCGAACAGAGACAAAACAACATATGGCAACCAATAGCATACGCCAGCAGATTTCTCAACAAAAATGAACAAAGATATAGCATAAACGAACTAGAACTACCGGCCGTAGTTTGGTCACTCGAACACTTTAAGTACTATCTATATGGAGCACACTTCACTCTCCAAACGGACCACCAAGCCCTACTCTCCGCGCTAAAAAACAATAGAGGCAACAAAACATACCAAAGCCGATTAACTAGATGGGTAGACCGATTATTACCATTCCACTTTAAAGTCGAACACATCGCGGGGAAAAACATGGGTTTCGCGGACTACTTAAGCCGCCATCCAACAACACAACCAACTGGTGAAAACCTCGACGATAATCATGTAATAAACACCATAGAGGCAATACATTATACGCTACAGACAACACAAAGAAAATTAACCAATCAGATCGCTAGAAAACAGAATGAACTAAATGACGTCACACACCAGTGCAATCCAAGCAAACAAAAACAGAACCCTTTTTGCCATTTACACGCTTTAAATCAGTTGCCTCCTAACACGTTAAACAATTCAAATAATTCAAAATTAACACAAATCTCTACAAATACAAATAGAATCATCGGAAATTATTTATACAAATCTTATATTCACCCTATTACAAATCCTTTATCAACACTTTTACCCAGTAGATCCAGTACAAATTCGTTTACAAATCCTATTACAAATCCTTTACCTAAACATTTAGCTCGTAGATCTTACAATTCCATTAATCATTTATTTAGAAACAAAATACACGTCACGACAAGAAACAACCCACAAGTAGAAACGTTCCAGGTCCCAATCAAAAAACGATACCGAGCACCAAACACAACGAAAACAAAAATGATGACAAACCAACTGGAGACAAATACAATTGCCACACAGACAGATGAAACATCTAACATCGGACTAGGACGCCAACCACTAGATGAAAAAGAGGAATTCAATCCAATCCCAGAACTAGACTACCAAAACACTCCCAATTACCTCAAACAACTACACCGAGTATTCGGAGAAAATTTCATCGCCGAAGCTACACGAAACGACCCACATAGCAAAAATTTACTACAAATCATAGAAGATAAAAACTGGGACTTACTCAAACACTTCAGCAGATACTGGCACTCCCTAAAACGAGATCTGAGCACAACACCAGCTGGCTGCATACTATATGACGGAAAAATGTATATACCTACACAACTGCGTAAACTAATCATGAACTCCATCCACCGCAATCACCCAGGACAATCAGGAATGATGCACTTAGCAAACATGATATGGTTCCCAAGAATTCACAGAGAGATAGTAACCCTCACACAGAATTGC
>NC_134471.1:6630071-6650071 GCF_964194025.1 Convolutriloba macropyga | reverse complement strand
ATGGGACGACGCAGACAATAAAGCAAAAAGCTTAATCTATCTATCTCTAGGAGCTCAAGCCACAAACATTTTCCATCAAAGATTTCCACACACGGACCTACAAAAATGCACCACAGATGCACTAGTTGAACAATTAAAGGAATCATTCACACAAACAAGAAAGGAAACATTTGACAGATTGCAGTTTTTCAGATGTCAACAAAAAGAAGGAGAATCACTCGAAGTATTTCACTCGCGAATAAAAAAGCATGCAGCATTATGCAATTGGGAACATCTCGAAGAAAGCATGGTGAAAAGCATATTCATCCAAGGAATGCGTAATCAACAATTCCAAATGGACTTACTATCAGAAGACAGAACACCCAGTGAAACACTAAGCTATGCACTAGCAAGAGAACGAGGATAAGCTAACCAACAGAAAATGCACAACTCACAATCGACACACTCATCTACATACAACGACAACCCATGGGTCGAAAAAATACAGTACATTAAGAGACAAAATAGAGTACCGATACTACCAACCCCACAAACAGGACAAATACAAAATTGCAGGAGATGCGGAAACAAATTTCTTCCTGGACATCTAAACACATGTCCCGCGAAAAACGAGGCCTGCAGAATATGCAAGAAGATCGGACATTTCGCAAAACTCTGTAGATCAGAGATGCCACCACGTAACACATTCAGACAACAACAAAGATCGCAATCAATGGGTACAGGACTACAAACCCAAAACAGATACAACCAACTGGCACAAAGAAATCCACAAAACAAAATAAGGAACATCAACGAAGAAACAGAAGCAGAAGAACAAACAGAAACAGAAGAAACAATCGACCCAGAATCGACGTGTTATATAAGAGAGATGATGGAGGATTGGCAAAACGTCAACTTCATCAAAACAATGAACTTCACAAATGAGAAAGTATCAGATGTAAACAAAACAGACAGAGGAGAATTCTGGATAAAAACAAAAACAAACAACCAACAAATATACTGGTTGGCAGATACAGGAAGCCCACGTAGCTTCATGAACATAAACACAGCACAGAGACTATTGGCTAATGGAAAAACAACCATCAAACAGCCGAACAAATCAATTGGAGAATTCCGATGCTTCAATAACAACAAAATTAATATAAGCGGCATCGTCCAAGTGGATATCACATCAGGGTCATCCACCGCCACAAATTGTACAATACTACTGGTCAACAACAACACCATCAACATCATGGGGAGAGACATCATGGACCAACTCGGCCTACGCCTAACAATGACAACAAAAAATAAAGGTGAGAATAATTTATTCAACATAACAAATACACATCAACGAATAACCAAATGGATATTGAATAAATACCCCCACCTATGTACACGTTTGGGAAGATCAAAAAACCACGTGGCAAAATCGACATTTAAAAAAGAATTCCACCCGACACAACACAAAGGACGAAGAATCCCGTTACACCTAACAGAAAAAGTCGAGAGAGAACTCAAAAAATTAATTGACGAAAAACAGATCCAAAAACTAACAAAATGCTCGGATGAACACTTCATAAGTCCAGTGGTCATCACAGTAAAATCAGATCAATCAATTAAAATTGCACTAGACTCAAAGATATTAAACGATGCAATACACAAAAACAAATACCAAATGCAAAACATAGACCACCTAATGGACAAAATAAGTATGAAGATATCAGAATTAAAAACACAAGAAGGACAATTATATTTCAGCAAAATTGACCTAAAATATGCATACAGCCAGTTACCTCTCCATCCGGAGACACAAAAACACTGTAACTTCAACATATTAGGAGGCAACGCTACAGGCACATACAAGTTTCTAAATGGATTCTATGGCTTAACAGACTTACCAGCAACCTTCCAAAAAATGATGGACACAACGCTAGACGGACTAGACTCAACAAACGTATTTTTAGATGACATAATAGTTATTACAAAAGGCACAATAGAAAAACATGAAAAAGAAATTGATAAAACACTAAATAGACTAAATGAAGAAAACCTAGCAATTAGTCTACACAAATGCGAATTCGGCCTAAACGAGATCACTTGGTTGGATTACAAAATAAACGCCGAAGGAATAACGCCAACCAAAAGAAAAACGGACGCAATTATCCAACTGGATAACCCTAAAACACCCAAACAACTACGATCATTCATGGGTATCATTCATCACCTAATCAAATTCATACCAGAATTGGCAACACTATCAGCACCAATAAGACCACTACTATCATCAGCAACATCAAAAAAACTGGAATGGAACGAACAACATTCAACCGCATTCAAAAACATAAAAAATGCCATCAAAAACATAATAGAACAAAAACACTTCAATATAAACAATGAAACGCGAGTCAAATGCGACGCTAGCAAAGAAGGATTAGGGGCATGCCTAGAACAAAAAGAAAACAATAATTGGCATCCGATCGCATACGCCAGTAGGTTCTTAAACAAAAATGAACAACGATACAGTATAAACGAACTCGAACTATTAGCAGTCGTTTGGTCTTTGGAACATTTTAAATACTACTTGTATGGATCACACTTTACCCTTCAAACAGACCACCAAGCATTATTATCCGCACTAAAAATAATAGAGGAAATAAAACGTATCAAAGCCGACTGACAAGGTGGGTCGACAGATTATTACCATTTCACTTCAAAGTCGAACATGTCGCAGGAAAGGATATGGGATTCGCGGACTATTTAAGCCGCCATCCTAACTCACCACCAACTGGTGAGAACATGAATGAAAATCACGTCATAAATATAATAACATCGCTAAAATACGCTCTGTTAACGCAACAAAGAAAATTAGCCAATCAGAATGCTCGAAAAACTAGAGCATACAATGACGTCAAAAACCATTCCACTCGGAACGAACAAAAGCAACACGCTTTTTGCCAAATTAACGCTAACAATCAGTTGCTACTTATTAAGCCTTCTTTATTAACAAACTTTCAAATTAACAATTCAAAACAACACAACCATTATCATTCAAAACAAATTACACAAAATCTATCCACATCGAAAGTATACATCACAACAAGAAGAAGACCAGATCTGGACACAAACAACATACTCATAACAAAACGACACAGAGCACAAAACAAAAAGAAGATGGACACACTACATATTCCCATAGAATCAAACACAAACACAATAGCAACACAGACAGAGGAAACAAACAACACAGGACTAGGACGCACCCCACTCAATACTAAACAATAATTCAACCCATTCGCAAATACAAACAACGAACAGCTACCAGAGTACCTCAAGAATTTACACAAAGTCCTAGGAGAGGAATTCATTGCAGAGGCCACCAGAGCAGATCCCCAAGGCCGAAGCCTATTGCAGATAGTACAGGACAAAGACTGGACAACACTAAAACACTTTAGCCGGTACTGGCATTCATTGAAACGCGACCTAGGGGTGACACCAACGGGATGCATCCTATATGACGGAAAACTGTTCATACCAACACAGCTACGAAAACCAATAATGAACGCCATACACAGAAAACATCCAGGACAAACCGGGATGATGCACCTAGCAAACCTCATTTGGTTCCCGCGAATACACCGGGAAATCGTCACTCTTACTCAAAATTGCCAACCATGCATAAAGACAGGTAAGAATCTAAAACCACTCATACCCAAAAACAAAATATCAGAATTACCAGCACTAGAACCCAATGAAGAAGTCCAATTGGACTTTGCCGGCCCAATAACTGATGAACAATACAAAGAATCATATATACTAGCATCAGTAGATAGATACTCGAGATACCCCCACGCAAGGGTATACCATAATTGCGACGCGGAGACCGCCATTAGTTATCTCAATCAGTACATAAAATTCCACGGGATCCCCAGAAACATAAGGTGCGACCAAGCACAAGCATTTAAGTCACGACAATTCGAAATATTCTGTAAAAACAACAACATAAAATTAATACTAGCCCCAGTGGGAGACCACAGAGCCACAGGAATGATAGAGCGCCTAATACAAACAATTAAAAGACGCCTATCCGCGATAAATAGCGACACCAACTGGTCACAAGTAACACTCGCAGACAAAGTAGCAGAAATAATACAAGAAATCAAACTAATCCCAAACACAACAACACAAATAACACCATACACAGCACACTTCGGAAGAAAAGCTAATACACAACTTTCAAACATAACAACAAAACCATCACAAAACAACTTAACATACAAAAACATAAAAAATTTCAATTTAGACAAAAGGAGAGGCCTCAAACAACCAATGCTGAACGCAGAATCCATCTGGAACATCGAGACCGACTCGGAACCCGAACTTGATATCAGATTCAACGAAGACACCCCGGACGAAGATTCTGCTTCAGACAACTCCACACCACAGAATGTGAAGAAAAAAGCAGTGAAACGTAAGCACACATCACCTATTAAAATTATACCAGATAAACTTACACTAACCTTCGGGGACAAAACCACCACCATCACCAAAACAAAAAAGCAAGTAGCTCGAAAAACATTAGCACGTAGATCACAAGAACCTCGAGGCACACTTAAACCGTTATGGAACATAATACCAGACGGTACAATTACAAATTATTCTCCAACAACAATAACACTAGACACACACAACCGCAAAAACGTTGTAGTAAGAAAAAACGATCTAGCTATGTAATATACCTTTGTCCGGTTATATTATTGTGTTAAATTTGTTGAAGTAATGTTTCTCGCTAATTTAATTTACTACTTATTAGCATAGCTTTTGTCGCTTAAATTATTCATTTCGCATAACTAATTGTTCAGGGCCTGAGCGGTTTCAATATTGCTTCGGAGCAGGGCCGACAGCTATAAGTTTTGTCACTAAAGAAAAGAATTTCAATCTAAGACTGAATTACTTGTCTGCTGATTTTCAACTTGACAATCTTGGTTGTGTCGCTTAGATTATTACTTTTTTAAGACCTGAGGGCCGTATTTACATTTGAGTAATCACTTATACAAATACATCAAGATTAACTCAAGATAAATAAAACTTCTGGCGCGTGCTGACACGTGCCAGGCAAATAAGATGAACATAGTCAAGTGTACATTGTAAATATACGTACAGGCTAGCATTGTCACAAATTCCTCTATTATGGGTAAATCAAATAACAAAAGATAGTTAAATGGTTTTTAAGACAAATATACTTGAGAAAGTTTACAGGATGTTAATAAAGTAAATATACATTTTCTCATCTTAATAAGGCAGAAAAATGAAGTCTATATATGGCCTTGAGATTATAGCAAATATAGCACTAAATAAGGCGATCAGTAGAATTGGGGAAAAGATATATCGATTACTATATAAAACGTACTTTAGGACGTTACACTACCCACGTTTAATGAAAAATTTAGATATAAATTTTTGATAAAATACACAAATAAAAATGTCAATAAGGAGCCACCCTTAAGTTTCTGTCGCGTTTTCGTCAGTTTCCATAGAGTCGTTATTAAGTTGTTGAAGAAATTCGGGATTCATTGGATTAGAGCGCATGGAAATTGTTGATTTTGATCGTCTAATCGGTAAGTTGGACTTTTGTGTAGTTGCAGGGATATCAACTTTGTGATCGGTCATTGTTTTAAGAACGCATATTTCATTGTCAAGGTATTGAATTTCTTCCTCGATTTTCAGTAGACGTGCATCTACATTGTTATCAATGTTTGTCTCTCCAATAATAGTCATCAAATTTTTCATTTTGTGGTCAAGGGACTGTATCTTTGTCAGCTCACTGTTTGCAACCGAAACTACTGGTTTAAGAGGGATTTTTCCATCGGAGAATTTCATAAAATTGGGGGTTATTCTTTGGAAAAATTTGATCTTATGATACAGATACATTACTAGAATGTGAAAGAGAAGATTTCCAATGAAGACTGTAATAGTCAGAGTAAGGGAAAGCTTTATTGGAACATAAGATTCTAACTTGTACACTAGGGACGGCTTCAGGAGTTGCATTTTGTGGACCAAAGGGGCTGCTATTTTGTCTAAATCGGCTTGTTTAAGAGATTCAGTTGTGCTGATCATTTCTACTCTCAATTCTTGAAACAATTCAATGTCAGCATCTGTTTTCGACGTAAAGTAAGGGAGTTTCTCAATTTCCGGTAACGATGAAATGAGGTGTTGAAGAGGGTCAGCAAGTTTAACATCGATTCGAGTGGCTGGAATTATTTGGCAACTCGAGAGGTCCGGTCGGATTTTGATGTGTTTGCTGATCAATTGGACTCCGCATTGAAGAGTTATTATGCAGAGTTGACATCCCTCTTTCTCTTCACTAGTTGGCAGCGAAGCATCGTTCAAAGTGTATTCTCTCCACGTAAATGGTTTTGCGCTCATGATTAGCCAAATCCCGTAACCGAGATTTCTGGCGGTTTCAGGCGTTGGGAGCATTACCTTTTCTGTTTGGCATACAGAAAGTGCAACAACTGTCGCGTGAAAATAGAGTGTTGCTAAGCAAGAAGATTGTGCAAGATGAGTCTCCATAGTTTCGTGACATATACGATAAGTTGAAGATCCTAGACAGTTATCGAGCTGTTGTTGGGTCAATGTAGTCGTCTCCATGGAATCCTGCGAAATTGCCAAGTATGGACCTTCGATGATCCACTGAAGGGCTTCTTTAGGATCTTGTTGGGGCATTGGGAAGACGTGCGCACTATAGACGTGAAATGAAGTTTGGCGGGATGCTAAAGGAATTGCTAGAGTTAAAAGTAATCCTTGTTCAACGGTGGCAATTTCGTAAACAAGTTTGGCATCATAATATGACATGAGATCCTTCATGGGTATTGCCAGTGATAAACGATCTGTTGAATGTTTCTGGCTATCATGAACTGAATCTAAGACAGCTAATAATGATTCGCGGGGAACTAAAGGCATTGGTAATCGTTTATCTAACAGAATGGGTATGGAATTTAGCAAGTTTATACTATAGGCATATAAAGCTGAACGATAGCTTTTGATGTCGGCGTATAAAATTGATAACAGTGAAGCTACAGTATCGAAGTTGAAATTTAATTGCTGATTTGAGAAGAGCATTTGTGTACAATCTCGTAATAAATGGAAGTTTTTCTCGAAGATGTCGAATTGATCTTGTACTACTTTCCAGTTTTTATTTTGATTATCTTGCATTTCCCGTTGGATTTCCGAAACTTTAGCAATTTCATTCGAGATAATATAGAATTTTTCGTTACTGGCTGACTCAACTTCGAGTACATAATCAGTAAGAACTGATGCGTATTCGTTAAGTCGTGCAATGTTTTCTGCATTTTTGCGTCCAAAAATTTGGCATTTTCCGAACAATCCAGTTATTCCGCATCCTTCTGAACTTGCCATTGAGACTCCGAGGGATCCAAAGAGTGCTATTCCGGCAACTGCGGCGGCTGCTGCTACTGGTGCTGCACGCTTTTGTCTGCTTCTTTGACCGTTTTCTTCTTCAGGGCTTAAAAATTTCGCGGTAACGTTGCGCATATTTTTCACTTCGTTTTCTGCTGATTTTGTCTCATTTGTGATTTTTGAGAGCATCCAATCCAAGTTGAAGGGTTTATTAGATGAGTTGAATGGTTCTGAAAAGTTAACTGGGCACAAAATTGACGGTTGTGTCCACATAGTTGCTATTTTTTCGAGCATGTCTTCGATTTGTTGTTTCATAACAAAATCGTATTGCGGGAAAGGAACTAGGAATTCATTGTTAACGAACTTCTCTGCGAGTAGAATCTGTGACTCTTTGTGAAACAGAATTCCTTTATCTAGCGCTTCATATTTAGTTGGGTTCTCTGTATTAATAATTTCAGAAACTAAGAAAAGAGAAAGAAATGAACAAATTAGTGTTTTCATCGTGAGAAAAGTAAAGTGTACTGTAAGTCGAAATTCAAACCAAGTGATGTTCAATAGAGACCCGCTGTGTTGTTCTACTAATATTTGTCTCGATTGTTAACATTACCATACTGAGTTGATGTTCATTTTATGGTAAATAATTGTTCTAGCTTTTTATATACAGATTTCCAATTATGGTGATGTTGATGTTTGATTTGTAAATAAACATAGTTTCTCCCAGCTGCACGGGTCGAGGCAGCGCTCACCCTGAGCCAGGGGGGGGGGGCAAATAATTAGGTTCTTACGGCACCATTTCCCAGCAACACGGGTCGAGGTTGCGCCACTTGCGGCTAATAATGCTAAGCAAGTAGGGCTAAGTGTTTTCGAGTTTTCTAGATTTTGACCATGTGTTTCAACGTGACCGTTTCAAATTCGAGCTTTTCATGTTGTCCCAACGGCACTTTTTACGGCAAGCTGGGTGTTTGGACAGGAGCCAGAATACCTCAGTGCAAATCTGAAGATTTAATTCAGAATGGATCAGATCCTGCTCAATTAGGGCTAAGCATGTTATGTTTGGTATTATCTATATTTATTTGTGTTGTGTGTGGGCTGAGGTACAGACAAAGAATGAGGGAGTGGTTCGACTGGTTTTCTGAGGGCATTGTGGCATGCAGAGATTATCTTCCTCGTTTATTTTGACTATTTTGACTTCAGAGGTTCATGTCAGTTATTTAGTTGTTCAGTTTAGCGGTAATGAGTTTTATGAAAATTGCTTTGCATGTTCAGTTGAGCAGATTTATTGTTTGCGTTCCTCCAGGCTAGCCACACAGACTAGGAACTGGTGCCTTGAACTGAATGCAACAGTGCCATTTGTGTTAAGTGTAATTTAGTGCATGCTGGCGTTGTTTTATGTAAGCGTGAATAGAACAGGTCCTTCAAGTAAATTGTTAACTGCATGTTTTGTTTGTGAGCTGTCTTATCATTTTGTGTGCATTGTTAGCTATTAGAATACCCAATTTGCCTTTTAAAGTGGCGTATGTGCTGTATTTTTGAGTTTTCTTTTATTTGTCCCTAACGTAGTTCATTAATTTTCAGTTAAAATGTCTTCTATTTCATTTTCGGAGTTTTGTTCGTTATATTCTGTCGAGGAGAATTGGATGAGTAAAGACTGGCAAAAATTAGACTCTATCGACGGTAAAGGAATAAAATCTTGGAGGCAATTAGCTGATCGTCTTAAGCGCGACGGAAACGGCAGTATTGTTACTGAATCTGGTGACTGGTTTACTGTTGCGTTTGAAGTCGAGAATCAAGAATTGTACAAAATAGATGGTGGCTTTGTATCAGACTTGAAGAAAGCTACAACCACTGAGGATATTCAGAGAATTTGGAGTGCAACTGGCAACGGTAAACACAAGGGAGCTGATGTTTGCGAGATCACACACCAAGAAGAAACGTTCCAGGCAAGTTCAGCTTGGAATTTCTCCGTTAACCATTTCGCTGACTTTGTTGTTCCAAGCAGTCTGCAATTGAGTCTGGTGGCAGGCATGTTCGGCACGTCTGCTTGGTTTACAGAGGGACACGTTGAAACTTGTGGGGATGACTCGGTTGCTGCTATTTTATTTGGACAAAAGGCCTTCTTGTATGCAAATGGACGTGCTGTATCAAGGTGGATGAGAAGACGTTTAAAGACTTGCAAAGACTTTATCGATGTTGTTGACGCAGGGCCTCCTAGGAATTGGAGTAGGAATTTGTTCTTCTGCCTTCGCAAGCCCACGAGTCTTTTAATTCAGCCTTCCTTATCAGCTCATTCAGTGTTAACTTTAAAAGGGCCGTCATTTGTGACAGGATGGGAAGCTGGTTGTGAAAAGGATGTGAATCGGTTGGCGATTGTAGGCAGCCAATTCGCCCCTGGAATTGGCATCGAAGAGCAGCGAATAATCAGATCTCTTCCAGCAGAGACACAGAGATCAGTGGTGCCAAACGTCCCTGGAGATTGTGGAGATTTATTGCGGAGGCAGTTGGAGTCGGGCTCAATTGCACTGAAATCCTCAAAGATGGGTCGGAAACCAAAAAGGCAGCGCAATTTACCGACGAGCAAAGCTGCACAGGAGCGAAAACAACAAGAGAAAAGAGGTAGATTGTTCACGGAATTGTTGTTATTATTGTTTAGTTTATAAACTGCATGTTGTTCTCATTAATCTTATTTTCACAATGGCTTGCGCATGTCTTGTTAATTTAACGAAAGCACGTCTAATATGGTTCTAATTATTTGCAGTTTGAGCTTAAAAGTTGTTGGAGAGGCTCCAAAATGATGAAGAAAGCAGTGATACTCAGGAAAATGGCGAGGAAGCAAGAGATGCAGCATGACTAGGTAGTTCAGTTATTGCTTAATTTAATTTGTGTTCATTTGTATTTATATTGTTTGAAAACTAATTGCATGTTGTTTTTGGGCATAATTGTGTGGCTGGGGGCTGTTGGCTTAATTTTGAATCAGATTGGTTATCTGGCACTTAAACAAAACGGATTTAAAAGCGCGCTTTCATTCAACAGCTATTTTCAGCAGATTTTTGGAAAAAAAAGTCTCCGAAAATTTTTAAGATAGCTGTGAAGCTGGGGATGGTCGCAACCAAAAGCTAACATGCCTGTGCAGAGCTGGACGCAGGGGATTTTTGATTTTTGATCTAGTCTTTGAGAATTTAGACTTTAAATTTTTTCGCGGTTTTCGTGAAAATTGCGAGATTTTTCAATGTTTGTTCAAAGTTATATAAGCTTCTTCCTTTTTTTCCAAAATTACCCAACCAATTGTGCTCCCCCAATTTGTTTATATGGAAAGCCGTGTCTGGACACATTTCTGGCCATCAGAATTCGTTCTTTGAAACACATTGATTTTGAGCGTTTTTGTGTTTTACGACCCAAAGGATCACTTGGACAACGAAATCAGTTTTCTGAACATTGGATGTGAATTGTCCCCAATTTTTTGGGCTGCTTGGTTACTACTGGTATCCTAGTTGTTGATTTGTAGGTTATTTTTGGTCTGTTACCAAGATTGTGCGCATCGTGAGTTCGTTTGTCCGAATTTTCAACGTTTTTGAGGGGTCCGATTTAGGTGATTTCAAGTCTGCAGTATTCTTAGTTAATTGGCCTCAGACTTGTTCCAAAGGCACCTGGAGCCAGGAATGTATCGTTGGGGGTCCAGAGAAATATTTCCGGGCCTCTGGGGGCATTTTTTGGTGCTCTAACTTAGTCATTTTTAGAGGGTAACTTCTGTGGTGTCAATTTTGGATCATTTTCTGGAAAAAGGTTCATTTTTCTCCAAAATTACGCAAACTAGCCTCATTTTCGGTTCCTCAGCGTCATTGGAAACATATGTAGAGGCGATATGTGTACTTTGTGTCATCTAAAGTTGATTTTTGCTAGGGACATTGCAGATAAACCAGTTGCACGTTCTACATTTTTTTGTTAATTTCGAAATTTTGGCGCTGTTTTTAGGCGCTTTAAGACATAATAATGCGCCTCAAATGGTTAACTGGCCACTGCACAGTATCAGTTAGTGGCCGTGTTATATTTGTATAGGTGAATTTTTACTGGGACATCCGAAAATACTTCAATAATCTGTCGTAAAACACTTTTTTCTGAAAGTTGATCGAAATCACATCCGAATTTTGGTAAATTTATTGAGCGTATGTTGTGCTTTAATATAACAAATCGTAGTGTGTGAAGAGCAACTGACAGGTTGTAATAAGTAGGTTTATCATAGTAATTCTCTTTTGTGACCAGGTTGAAGATATATCGATTTAAATTCGTGTCATAAAATGAGATAACGGAACCTATTGGTGGTTTTTGCGCAAATTCTTGACTTTGCAGCATTTCGGGGTAGCAATTGACAATTTGCCTGGCGAGGCCTTTACTCATCTTCATATCGCTTGATATGCAATGTGCAAAAGAGCGTCTGGAGTTGAGAATATTACCTCTATGATGGAAGAAATTGGCTCTTGTTTTTCCGATTTCAATTACATTTATGTTTGAAGTAGTTTGTTTGCTCTTTGACTGGCTTCGGGTTACCCTTCTGTTATCGTCTGTTGAACCTCTTTGATATCTCTCAATGCTAGATCGGACTTGGTCTAGTTTCGTTTCTCTAGTTGGAGTTTGGTCCGTTCTTGATCTGCGCGATGATTCTGCAATTATTTGGTGTTTTTGTTCTTTTGTTAAGATAGATGGCTGTGTGGGAGATTCGGGCAGTCGTGGCGTTTGTGAACGTGAACCGTAGCGTGCTACAGGTTCCCATGATTCAAATTTTCTAACTCCTCGCATTTTTGCAAAGTTGACTCTGTTTTGATTGCTTCGAGTACTTGGTCCCGGTTGTTGTTCTATATCTGCTTCGTCGTTTACTGTAACTCTCTCACTCTCAGTGGCTTCAAGGTGGCTGTCAGGATACTGAAATTCTTCGGGTGTTGCAATACTCTCGGGGCTATCTGAAAGACTGGCTCGGGGTGAATTTTCTTGCGAATTTATTGGCGAATTCATTGGTGAAGATGTTCTGATTTCCGCTGGCGGTATTACGGGTATTGGCGGTATTACCGGCACTATCGGAGGCACTGGTGCTACCACTGGCATTGCAGGGGCTCCATTTAGAGGAACAGTCACGCCAAGGCGTATTTGCGAAGGTTGAACTGTTGCAGTCTTTGAAAATGCGGTACTTTGCTCCTCTTCTAATAAATTTGGGATATACTCATCGAATAATTCTGGCTCATTTCGAGTTGTTCTTCTCGAAGGATCCGCTTCAAACTTTGCAGGATCAATTTCCTGTATGTCTTCTGGAGGCTCGGTTAGTTTGATAGGTCTTAGTCTGATCCGATGAACACATTGAGTATAATTCGTTCCTGTTTTTCTAATAATGTAATTTGAATTTGTCAAGACTTTCTCGACTCTATAGAGTGGTAGCCATGTCTGAACTGCTTTCTGAGTAAAATCGTTTTGCTTTGTTAAGCGAGGGTTTAGTAGTAGACAATGTGAATACAATGTGAGTGGCTGTGCTTCAGCTTTTTGATCATAGTAACTTCTGTATCGCTGGTAAGAATTTAAAAGTCTTTGTTTATTTTCACCAAATTTTTGAAGCATTGCGTCTTGTAGCTGCGAAACGTAATCTGAATTGACTTCAACTGCTTGTATTGCTCGTGTAGAAAAACGGAGATCAAGGGGTTTAACAGGTTCACGTCCATGAAATAGAGTTGTCGGGCAACAATTAATTGAAGAATGATACGATGTATTGTGTATAAAGGTTGCAAGCGGTACATACTTGTGCCAATCATTCCACTGTTCATTGGAATTGAGTTTTAGGATCCGTTTAAGTGCTGCGTGCGAGCGTTCCACTACTCCAATTGTCTGGGGGTGTTTCAGTGTAGCATGTTTGAGTTTAACTTCGAGTAACTTCGTTAATTCAGCCATGAGCTTTGAGGTGAAATTTGTTCCTAAATCACTCAGTATTGTACTGGGTAAGTAGCTATGCTGGAAGAAAATCTTCACAAGCTCTCTGGAAACTGTGTCGGCACTACCATTTGTCAGTGGTACTGCAAACAAGTACTTTGTAAACACGTCAATTCCACTAAGAACAAATTTGTAAATTGGGCCTTTTTGTTCAACTAAGTCGATTTGCATCATTTCTCCGGGAAATGACTGTAGTGAAGATACAGGCTGTAATGGTGGTTGCAGTTGCTTGTTCGTTGTTTGCTTGAGCTGGAGGCATGTGATGCAGTTTTTGATGAAATCGATAAAATGTTCAGTAAACCCAGGATAGTAAAATCGTTTTCGGAATTCTTGAATTGTACGAAGTATTCCCAAATGTCCTCCTGTTGGTGAGTTGTGTAGTCTATAGATTACTTTATTCCAGAGGTGCTTTGGCAAGCTGTATTGCTTGAAAGTTATTTTGCCTGTATCGTCAAAGAATTGTCTATATAATGTGTTGTTTTCAATTTCCAAACGGTCAAACTGTTTCGCGTATTTCTTCAATCGTCGAGATGCATACTTCAAGTTGCTGCTTATGCCGTTGCGTTTCCACTCAATTGTCTGCATAATCTCCTCGTCTTTTGACTGCTCACGCGCCAAATCTAATATTTCTTCTCTATCCGTCAAATCGTTTAAAAGATCAGCTTGGTTCGCATATTGTATTGCGTTAACTTCCGCCCGCTTCAACTTAAAGAGACTATTTATTTCATCTCCATTCTCTCGTTTTCGCTCAATATACGCGTCGTAAAGTCCGAGTTCCTGTAATTGTGAGACGATGGTAACTTCTTCTATCTCTAAGTCGTGGACAGTGTTCAGTTGGTCGATATTCGAAATGGAAACATCAGGTGATTTCGCTTCAGATTCAACATATATTTCACGAACTGTTACTTTGTCTGTTAGTTTAAGGGACAAGCTGGCTCCTTTATCCGTCTGTACGCGTGAGAGAAAATCTGCTGCATAATTAGCTTTGCCAGGAATATGGGCAATAACTATGTTAAACGAAAGAACTCGGTCCAGAAAGTTCCATAGTGATGGAGGAATGGTTTTTGACTGAAAGAAATGCGTTAAACTTCGATTATCAGTGAGTACAATTACTGGATGGCTGGATGCCCAGATGTAGTGGGAAAAACTGGTCTAATGCAAAGTAAAGTGCTAAGAATTCTTTGTAATAAGTCGAGAACTTCAGCTGTGCTGTTGTGAAGAGTTGTGATCCAAAAGATACGGGAGCATAGAATTTTTTTTCTTTTGACTGTTTTCCTGTCACGTAGTCTTCAACCATAAGCACAAATCCGGCTCCGTAGTAGCTTGCGTCACAGAGAAGGACATATTGTAGGCCAGGTTTAGGCAATCTGAGCGTCATCTCTGTTGCTTCAAGTAAATCCATTTTCACGGTTTCTAATGCATTGTAATGTGTTTCTTTCGCTTCGAAATCGGCTCCTTTACGTAACAATTGATAAAACGGTATAAGCTTCTCGCCTAAATTTGGGATGAAATTTCTGAAGAACTGGGCGAAGCCAATTAATCTTTTGACCTGTTTAGTTGTTCTTGGCATCGTAATCTTCTTTAAAAACTTTTTGATTTTTTCTGCTTGTGGGGATATTCCCTCATTTGTAATGTTACTGCCCAGAAATTTGATTGACTGTGAGGCTATTTCGCATTTTTCTGGTGAAAATTTCAGTCCAGATCTGCGAATGCAATCGAAAATTTTCCTGAGACTAGGAAGTAACTGACTAAATTCTGTTACTGCACTCCCAATATCGTCCATGAATTGTGTGCATATACCGGCTGCTAAGCAAGGGTCTAGGTAATGGCGAATGAATGAGCTAAAACCGGTGACTGATTTACTGAGTCCTTGAGCTAGACATTTGTACGCGTAAGTTCTTGATGAGAAATTGAAAGCTAAGAGTTGTACTGAAGTGTCGTCCGCCATCTGTACACAATGATAAGCTTGTGAGCAATCGAGTTTTGTGAACAATGTTTTTCCTGCAAAATGAGTGGTTGCATCGGCCATGTTTGAGATTGGAAAGTTTGTGCTGTGGTAGTCATTTTTAAGTAGGTGGTTAACTCTTCTCAGATCAATTAAAATTCGCAGTTTACCTGACTCTTTTCTATGGGCAAATAATGGACTACTGTATTTAGACTGTGACAAAGTTGTTATAAGTCCATAGTAGTGCATTAATGCTAATTCAATGTGCAGTTTGTCACGTAGATGAATTGGGGTTGGTGGTCCTTGTACATATACGGGTAAGTCATGCTCTGGGGTTAACTTTATTTTTAGTTCCGTATTGTATCCAACATCAAATCGGTGTTTGGCGAAAATGTCACAATATTCAATTAATAAATGCTCGCATTCTTCTATTTGCTTTTGGTTTAGTGGCGAATTCTCCCAGTTGAATTTGCTGAGAAAGAATTTACGGTCTTCTTCATTACTTCTTGGATCAACCTGCTCCAATTTTTGGAATTTTAATATTTGGTCGTAAATTTCTTGTTGTAACAACGGCAAATTACTTGGGTCCTCGCAAGTTTCTGGTGTCGGAAACCATAATTTACTATATTCCGGTGGAGGTCTCCTAGTTTGGCCTGGTTTGTGTTGCGTAAAATCTTGAATGAGCTGGTTCAATTCCGCAAAATAATCATCTTTGTTTCTTGATTTTGCTAATGTTATCAGTTGTGGGTCAATTTGTATCAATTGGTCGGCTTGCTCGGTTGAGAGAATTGAGAATCTGCCTACCTCTGTTCGGCTATTGATTGTGATAGGGTGCTCAGTTATGTTTATGGCAGAGACATATAATGTATTATTCTTTCCTACAGTACTTAGCGAAGAAGTTAGTGCGATCTCTGTTTCTTTTTCAAGAATTTCATTAGGAGTGATTACTCCACTTTCGTTCTCAAACTGATCGGTTTTGTCTGATAGATAGCATTCCAGGAAGATTTGCTCGTTGGGCTGTATTGTGTGCTTCTTGTTTGTGTAAATGGGAATCTTTTTATGTCTTACTGCTCGTCGTTTTTCGTTTACAGGCTTGATTTCATTAATTTGAACGGTAAGATCGGGGAATTGTATAAGGGCTTGTTTTGGACTAATTGAAATATCATGCTTGACAAAGAAGGGGTTGCCAAGGATGACCGAGTTTGTTGAGGAAAGGACGAGGAAGTCTACAACAAACTCTCTGTGAGCGAGTTTAAATTTAATTTCGGCCTGTTTCTCTATTCTGACTAGTTGTCCTCCAGCCATTTTAACTAAAGTGCAATCTGGTTGCTTCAATTTGACTGCATTCTTGTCAGTTTCAGTAATTTCTTGGAGTAATCTGTTGCTTATGACATTTGCACAAGCGCCGGTGTCAATTAGTGCTCGACGGCCTATTCCGTTATTAAATTTAATTTTGACATAGGGAAGAAGGGATGATCTCATATTTGGATTTATATTGTAGAGATTAAATAGTTTACTATGCTGCTCTATAGATTTCGTGAACTGTTTGCGACTTTTGGGCGTTAAGGGTGGCTTTATTAGTTTTTTGATTGGCGATTAAATGGGAATGAGGTTCCTCTATTATTAGTTCTACCTCTCTGAGAACATTGACTTGATCGGTGATTTGGATAACCACATGTATAACAGAAGGTACCGCTGGATCTAGTCACTGGCATATACGGGCTGGTGGGCATGCGGAATTGTGACTGAGGTGTGAAATTTCGAGGATAAAACACTTGGGCATTAGTGTTTGGGAATCGGGGTCTCGGATTTCTATTAAGGAAGCTTCGACCTCTAAGATTGTTTCCTCTGTAAGAGTTCTGGTACATTTGACTTGCATAGTTATTTTGACTTGCATAGTTATTTCTGGTTGTGTAGGGCACCGCGGGAAATTGCCCCTGCCTATTAAATGGTTGCTGGGGAGAGTGGGTTACATCTCTTTGTGTTGTTGTTTCTATCTGTGCCGCCGTGATGCGGTCGTCAATCGTTTGCAGCTTTTTGTCTAGTGAATCTTGCGTCTGGTTCAGTTTAGAGAGCGCATTTATCAAGTTTTCGGACACGGCATTATTGATTTCATTAAACCCATCTTCAGGATAGTCATCTTTTCTGCACATGTCTCTAATTGTCATCTGTTGTCGAGCAGTGGTGCAGAGGTCGGTAACAAGCGTGGCTGGTGGTTGTTCCATCAATTTTGATCGCAGCCATCCCGGCATGGCTTTAATGAAGATTCGTTTCACTTGTTCGTTCTTGTTGTCCTCCGCTGCTTGAAATCTAGCAGCTCGTGCGGCTGTTTCTCCATCGAAGCGTGCGTGCTCTGCTCTATCTCCTGCTCCTCCATCTCCTGGAAGCGCTAGTGCTGCAACTGCTGGCAAATTTGGCGTTGGGTAGGCACGCTGAGCCTTTGTTTGTAAGTTAACTAGAAAATTTTCAGGGCTGTCTGTTTTTGGGTCAAATCGCAGTTGTTCTAATTTAAGAACCTGTACTTCTTGAAGATCTTGATTCGCGAAGTGGTCCCTGAGTGCTGTGAGACTTAATTCAAGATCATTTCTGGTTGCTTCGGGCAACGTTTGAAAATATCGTAACGCGGCGTCTCGAAGGTGGAGTTGCAGAAAATTTGATTGTTGTTTGGCAGGGATGGCTGCGACACCGATGAAACCTCGGAAAAGGTGCTCGAATTGGCGGAAACTTTGGTTTTCGGCTCCGCTATAGGGCTCTACTGTTATTTGGGCGTTTGCGGCCATCTTAGTTTCTTATAATTTTAAAACTGCACTGAATGAAATTAAAGGTGATGAACTGGATGGGCTAGGAATGCGATTATTCGGAAATTACGATGAGGGGAGATTTAAAATCATCTAAATCAATGTCATAGCCATGGGTCATGAGATGTCTAACTTTAGAAAATTCACGTGCTTTTTGTCGCAAAGTCTTGGGGATAAATATTAGTAAGGCGCATTTGTCAATAGAATTTTGAGTTAAAAGCACAATTTGTTTTGTTTTGTTAGATACAAAGGCACTAATAACTGTTGAGATAATGAGGTTGTTAGTTTGGGGGCTAATGAATTGTATGTAGTTACAGTCCACATATTCCACAAAATGATTTGAATAGCGGCAGTTATTAACAACAGTGAGTATTTGGGTATTATATAAATCGTGGGAAGGCATTTTAATTTAGCACCCAAACTTGAATGTTCTAACTCACAGTTTCTAAATTGACTTGGTTTTGTTACCAATGGTGGGTTTCACGCTCTCATTCTGTGTGTATGTATCTCAGTGTGATGTCACTGTCTTTGGGCGTCAACTTCTATTAGACTCCAATCTCTGTTGCATTGACAATTGATAATTGGAAAGAAAAGCTAATGGCGCTGTCTGTCATGAAGAGGTAAATGAAGAGTGCTGTGATCAGATAATAAGCAATGATGGAAAAGATAAAGAATGTTACAGTAAAATATAAACAAAGTTTGTTGAGAGACATTGATAATGGGACAATTATAAAGGGCTAATTTCAATTAGAATCTCCGGTTTCGAATGTTACTTGAAATTTCAGGCTTTCTAAGTCGAGATACATATCCCTTTTTATATGCCTAATTACTGCTTTGAATTCATACTGATTTTCAAATGATACTATTGCAATGAGCCTGTCTCTATAGTCTTCTGTAAATCCAACAATAAAAATGACGAATAATTTATCTTCAAGAAAGATAGAGTGCGTTTCTGCGGAGGTATTTTCGATGTTGGGGATACCGTAGGAAAAGAGTGTTAAATCAAATTTTTGCAGTTGTCTAACTTTATCTGAATCGTGCAAATAAGTTAATAATGTTTTGAAGAGCAATGACATTTAGAAAAAAGAAACATTTAAAAGGTAAACGATTTTTGTTTTTTGAGGAACTAATTGGAAAAGCTGTCTACACTCCTGTCACCATATAATATACCTTTGTCCGGTTATATTATTGTGTTAAATTTGTTGAAGTAAGGTTTCTCGCTAATTTAATTTACTACTTATTAGCATAGCTTTTGTCGCTTAAATTATTCATTTCGCATAACTAATTGTTCAGGGCCTGAGCGGTTTCAATATTGCTTCGGAGCAGGGCCGACAGCTATAAGTTTTGTCACTAAAGAAAAGAATTTCAATCTAAGACTGAATTACTTGTCTGCTGATTTTCAACTTGACAATCTTGGTTGTGTCGCTTAGATTATTACTTTTTTAAGACCTGAGGGCCGTATTTACATTTGAGTAATCACTTATACAAATACATCAAGATTAACTCAAGATAAATAAAACTTCTGGCGCGTGCTGACACGTGCCAGGCAAATAAGATGAACATAGTCAAGTGTACATTGTAAATATAAGTACAGGCTAGCATTGTCACAAATTCCTCTATTATGGGTAAATCAAATAACAAAAGATAGTTAAATGGTTTTTAAGACAAATATACTTGAGAAAGTTTACAGGATGTTAATAAAGTAAATATACATTTTCTCATCTTAATAAGGCAGAAAAATGAAGTCTATATATGGCCTTGAGATTATAGCAAATATAGCACTAAATAAGGCGATCAGTAGAATTGGGGAAAAGATATATCGATTACTATATAAAACGTACTTTAGGACGTTACAAGCTATAATTAACGAAACAAAATCACGACTAATGCACTTC
>NC_134471.1:6467571-6625071 GCF_964194025.1 Convolutriloba macropyga | reverse complement strand
TAATACAAGCGGATAATGAATTCATTTGTGCTGCTTGAACGAAATTGAATCTGATGGAAACAAGGTCACAAAACGCTGAAGATGTTCAAAAGTTTTAATACCCAATGCAAAGAAGTCTGATTCGACAAATGTGGGGCTCAGAAGAAATTCAATCAGATTGAAAAAGTGAAGCAGAAAAGTCCAATTCTCGTCATTTGATGGAATAAGGTCATGGATAATAAGAGGCAGAAATCTAAACAACGTAAACATTGGATCATATTTTTGGTTTAAAGGGGCCGGACGACTTATTCTTAATTCGTTCATAATCAAATTCTGATGGTTTTACGTCAATATCTCTACCATAACCAAAATTACTGATTCTTGAATTCAGCTTATTAATATCAAAGTATTCCGGAATCAACTGGTATAAAACAACGCGAACTACTTTCATCAAGCTGCCTTGAAAAATGTCATGATGCAAATCAGCCGTAAAATTTTGGTAGGGAGCAAAGAAGTTAGTTTCTAATTCGCAAACTCTTTTTAAACCATTTTTCTTGGTTAAAGCATCTTTTTTAACTCCAGTTGATAACCCCAGTTGACTCTCATCTACTTCAAACACTAACTTGAACATTGATTGTGGTACGGTGCATTTTTCACAAACTTTTCTCTGAGAAAAACTTTTATTGAAGCCAAATACAGAATGATATCCTAAATTATCAGCAACAAAAGTCAAGTTTTTTGCCTTTACTTTATAAAAGTTTCCGCTTTTAATGGTTATAATCATACTGGACTCTAATTTTTTGAGATCATCTCTGATAGATTTCAGCACTTCACCAAAACCATATGACTTTATATCCAGATATTGAACTAGAGCAACAACATATGTCCATTTGATATCACTGTTCAATCAGGGGGGGGAGAGATTTTTGAGATTCCAATAAAAAACATCCAATTTTGTGAATGGTTGTTCGAGATCCATTTGGATTCACTGGTTCAATTTCATCAAATTAAAGCTGTAACACAATATCAAGACTGTTTTCTGTTTCAATGGTTCCTGCTTCAACTTCTAAAATTTTGTTCTCCGTTTTTGTTGCCAGCTTTCCGGTTGTTTGCTTTAAATCCAAAATAATACAGCTTACACTTGTTTGGCATAACTGTTGTTTATAAGCATGGCAAATTTCAAATATTTTATCGTGTTGCAAAACAACCTGTTTTAAGACACAAGAAATAGGAATGAACTGTCCAGTTCGCAAAATTTTTTTGTAAATTAGTTTGCTTTGAACCTTTTTTGTCTCAAACTCTTCGCCGAACACAATTTCTCGGAGACTTACAAACGAATTTTGCTGTCTTAAATATCGCAGCAGTTGATACTGTGTCTCAATTTTTGTTAACTTGAAATTTTTACTTGCACTTAATAATTCATTGAAGGTATGACTACCTGAAACGCTCGGAACTTCATGTTCTATTTCACTGAGAGCTAAACTTACTGTTCTTAGAAGGCTATCTGCCACATTTTCTGTTGAATTTAAAAAACTCAACGCCTGCGTGTATGTTGTATTAGGACTGTCTAATAAGCCAAACAACAGATCCCTCCCACCACAACCATCCATGAACCTTTAAATCGCATTTCAAATTTTGGACGCTCTTCTATTACCACTTCGGAATTCTCATTAATAAATGATTCTTCTGTAGATTTTGAAAGCTTCAACTCATCACTGTCACAATCAAAGGAGCCGTTCTTTTTCAAAAATAACTGATGCCTCCTCACATGCCTACTCAAATAACGAATGCTTGTAAACTCTTTGGAACAAAAAAGGCACTCAAAACCAAAAGCAGACCCGTGATAGTCACTAAGATGTGATTTGTAATTAGCAACAGAAATCATGCTAGTACAATTTTTGAATTTGCAGCAATAGGTTACGCTACCATCAAGTGGAAAGAAGAACTTTTTATTTTCGAGGAGGGCAGTTTTGGATTTACATTCTCCTAAAGAAGAAGAAATGAAGGGGATGGATTGAGTAGGGAACACGGTTTCAGTTGACTCTATCACATGCATAACCTCTTGAAACACAGGGGACGGTTCGTTCAGCTTAGGTTTCTTTGATTTTAATATGATCTCATTAACTTCCCTGACCGAATTTGTAGCCAATTGTTCTTCATGCTGGGTTACATGTTTGATGAAGCTCTTGAAACCAGAAAAGCAGCGCTTACAAATAAAACAGGTAAACTCGGCTTCAAATCTATGGTGCTTTTGCATGTGGGGACGGAAATTTTCGTTTGTTAAGTATATGTGAGCTCTACAAAATTCACAAACAGTATTATACAACGGAACAAAATTTTCATCAGAGAAAGCTTCAACTGGTTGCGCTTGCCTTAAATTAAAACTTCTGCAAGGTTGGGTACTGCCTCTCGTCAAATCAATTTTCGAACCAAACTCCGACGGCCTACTATGTTTTATTTGAGAACATGGGCGTTCTACAACGTGATGAGGAGAGTCAAAATGTTCGGCGTCCACAGATTCATTACTACGTACAGTGAAGTTGCTGTTTTACCCCATTAGCTTCATTTACACCCTCATGGCTGATGCCGGTAATACTATCCTGTTTATATATAAGATCGTCAGCAGAGTTAAAGGAACTACTGCTTACAGTGTGACTAATGTTCTCCAAATACCTAGTACCTGTTGTTACATTATTTTCGTTAATATCACTATGTTCAATGCCTACCTCAAAACTACTGGTCGGTGTTACATCATTCAAAACAGTTGAAAACATTCTACCTGACCTCATTGCTTTCCCAGGAACTGATATTACTGAACCAACAATTTTACTCCCATGACTTTTCTTGTTAGGGCAGAGACAATTTTCATTATTTTCACCAAATTACTTACTCCCATTGAATACAATCAGTTCATCACCTACAGCAATTGGTTTCAAAGTCCTTAAAAAGCATACACCTTTCTTATTTCGTGGGGACTCGTACTTAAAATTTGGTAAACACAAATGATTGACAAAAGATAGGGGACCCTGTAAAGAAAAAGCAGAACCAGATCTCAAAAAGACGGAAAAATTGAGCTCTGGAAAATCATCCATGTTTTTCGGGCAAGATGACACAACACCCGACAACCCTTTTATCAACTTATTAGCATCAAGGATAGATTTTGCCACAACTTTGAAACCACAGTAACCTCCGTTGCTGTCTTCCGCAAACCTAAAATGCAACGTTTACCAAAGCCAACTCATAAAGATTTTTCATGTAACAATACAAAACGCTTTCTTTCTTAATTCTGATTCTTTGATCATTTCTTATAGCGCGATGACTTTTTAAATCTTTTTTATCAATTAGTTGTTCTAGAACAAGCCAATCAATGCTTGCAACTTCAAAATAGCTTTGTACTACGCTTTCAATTTCGTTAAAATTAGACATTGAGGAATTTTCTAACCTCAGATTAGTAGCAGTATCTCTTGAACAGGACGCACGTCAACTTTATCAACTCATAATAAATCAGTATGATCTGAAAATATAATTCATGTTTTAAAAGACGCAAAACAGCAAAATTGGAATGCAACATAATTATTTGATCTATCTTCACTAAGGCGAGCTCAATTCAATTGAAAAAACAACATAACATAGCAACCAACGCAAACATTGTATGATATTGTAATAACTTGAAGTAAGAAATGAAAAACAGTAGATAGTCAAGACAAAATTAGGAAGCAATGCATGTGCAGCGCATCAGCTACATTAAAATAAAACATCGCGAAAAGAGAAGAACTGCAAGATTGCGCAAAAGTTTGTTAGAGAACAAGTTTCATAGCAACCAGTGGATGCAATTAGGCTGTTCACTGTCATTGGCGTCTTGAATGCTATTCAACATTTTCGCCAGCGCGTCAACTTGTTGAGGAATTCGCAACATGGGTAACTTGAAGACCAAATACTGAAGGAAGGACCAAACGATACAAGTTTGCTCAGGTTAGCGCAGATTGAATACATAGAAAAGCCGGAAGGCAATATCAATGGCATTCGAAGTGTCCCTAGCCTCTAAAGGACCAACGGGTGATGCAACAGAAGTCTAAAAAACGATATCAATCAAATAGAGCCAAACAAAATGAATGAAACAAAATTTCATACATGCCCCGATGACTTCAGAATAGACCCGAATACTTTTTGCGCACATTCATCCCGGATGATGCTTACGTCCTAAATTTGAGAAAAAAGTTCGCACAGGTAACCAACATACAAAACAGTAAACAAAACAAAACAAATTACCGCGATGTCAGAGATAAAACTATCTCTAGCAGATGTTAGCGCTTCAATAGTTGTTGGCCTGTTTTTACATCCAGCACCTAGCTTCACGGGTGCTAACGATAGAAGAAGCCGAAGTGCCAGTTCGGAATCAGTTACTAAATACCCACGACATCAAAAAAGGAAACCAAACTTAAAAATTTAAAAAAAAAACGAAATTGAAGCAATTACAGTTACGCAGTTTCAAACTCCGAATCTTATCTGCCGCTTCTGTGGGTGGCTGTGTCACAGCTGCTTTAATTAACGGGGTCAAGAAACGGAGAAACAATTCAGAGAACTTTTGATTTGAATTGTCTGGTACCCACAGACGAAACTCGGCATCAAGCTGTTGAAAAATAAAGCAATTTGATTAAAAATCCAGAATATTTTTTTACAATATACCGAAATATTCAGACACAAACCTACTGAAAATTCGAAACAACTAGACCAATTATGTAAACATAATTTGCATAATTGATGTTGCCTTTTCCTGCCAGCAGTTTTTGTCTCTCATCAATAGTCCTACATCTCAGAACCACTTTGCTCTCATCAACGTTGACAAATTTTACCATGAGATCCGTCATGTCTACCTCCTCGACTTCATTCTCCCGAAAAACTCGCTGTCTCTTGGCAGGCTCAGGCAGTCATTAAAATCGACAAGGAAAAATCAGGAAAAAAACTGAACAATTGAAGAAAAAACTTGAAAAAAAAACCTTGGCTTCGTCTACGAGCAGACTCTTTCGACTTTCGATCTGCCCTCCTAGTCTTGCAGTTTTCCTCAATCAAACCAGTTGGGAGATGCTTCATTTCAACGCCCCCAGCCAAACTTTCCTTGAAGTAAGATTTGAAGAACAACGACTGAAAAACAGGGAAGCCAAAAACAAAAAATAACAAAGAAAACCCTGAACAAAAATTACGAACTTGAGGACAGTTCTCGTCCACTGAAACCAGTTCTGGATAGGCTTCAATGATCAACTTCGCATATTTAGTTTTGGTTTCTGTGGATGGCTTCAACTTTTCCTCCTCTGATCCACTTTCGCGCTGAAGAGAAAAAGTCACGCTTCGCAAATGAGAAAAACGAGGAAAGTTTCTGCATTGTAAATAATGAGAATAAAATATTTTAAAAAAAAAACTTGAACCTTAACCATTTCCGAGACCACAATTCTGACCAGCTGGTTTTGGCCAGATTTAGACCAAAGGTTCACGTAGTCAGCCAGGGACTTCAACTCCTCAGCGTTCAGCGTCTCAGTTGTTGTTATTGGAGCTGCTATTATAGGGGTTACAATCCCAGTCGACGTAGCTGAAGCTATTGTAGCTTCACTTCTGTTACTAACAGATGAGGTCGGATTCCTCACCTCGTTATTGCCCAGTAACACTTTTAATTCAAAGATCGCAGGCAGAGGAAAACCCAATCCTACGAGAACATCATCTGACAGAGCTTTAAATGAAGCCGGTGTCATTATCGACTTCCTTATAATTTCTTTCAGCAAAGACTTTTAATGACCATCAGGTTCCCTATCATCAACGAAGTCTGTCAAAGGCATAATGGTATCTAGAAGCGAAACAAAAGACTAAAGTTTTCAGAAAAAAAAGAAAAGCAAAAACAATAACCACAAAAACTAAAGACGCAAACAATCTGGTGGACACAAAACCCTGCAATGCTCCAGAAAGGCGAAGAGTAAATTTTGAACGAAACAAAATATAAAATTCAAAACTAGTGGTCAGAAAACAACGCAGTGGGCAAAAAAGGTGTAGCTAAAAAATCAAATCATTACAAAACTCTTGCGTTTTAAAGAAGGACAAAACAACTTGAAATATTGGTGGTCACGAAACCACGCAGTTTGGAAAAACTCAGGCTTGGAGAACCTCTTGCCACTCCTACTTAGACCCTCAATTCAATTGAACAAGTCCTTGACTGTACTAAAAATCACTTTTTATGAAAACTCACAATAATATTTTTTCAGCTCGAAATCTGACAACCTATCAAGTGGTTTTTTTCTCAAACCAGGTAGATCAACAACTGGCTTTGCTAAAACAACACCCATGAATTGGTAATTGGGGCTAAATGAACGTCCAAAAAATCGAGCAACACAGAGCAAAAAAACGGAAGCAAACAAAGAAGCGCAAAAAAAATCCAAGATGAGCACAAAGCTTCAGCGAACCTTCTTGCTCTGTGAGAACCCATTCCCACGATGTGGGAATTCGGGGGAAAAGAGTGCTAAAAACCGAAGCTGTGCAGTGCACAGCAAGCCAGACCAAAAAACAAAACGGAAGCGAACAAAAAAGCGCAAAAATGAAAATCCAAGATGAGCGCAAAGCTTCAACGAACCCTCTTGCTTTGCAAGAACAGATTCCTACGATGTGGGAACACGGACCAGAAAACGAGTCCGAGAACCCCAGTTCTGCGGTGCAGAGCAAACCAGACCAAAAAAGCGGTTGCTAGCCAAGCTAGCGAGCAAAGGAAGGAACTCACCTGAGAGGAGACGGCAGCAGAGAAGCAAAGCAAACAACCTCTGAAAAAAGACTTTGTTAGTATACATAAAAGAACATCAAAGGCAACACACAAGACGCACGGCCAACACCCCCCCCCCCCCACCTACCCAGCGACGCGACCAGCGACACCCCCACGCAGCGACCCGACCTCCACACCCAGCGACCCGACCCCACCCAGCGACCCGACCCCCCCGGGCGCCCAAACCGCCAGCCCCCCCCAACCGATCAGCCCAAAAAACATCGCAAATATTGGCATGAGTTCTGGAACAATGCCATGGAACTCAAAGAGCGTAAAACACTTTGCAATGAGATTATAAGGTCATACAAGGTCAAGGTCACTAATGACGTCAGAAACGCTCAAAATGACCAAAATTACGGTTAGCTCGCGGGCTAATATAACAACTTTTTGGAAACAACACTATATAACATGTATACCATTGAAACCGTCTTGAAGCTGTTAATATCACTAAACAAAATGAAAAAATTCCTTCTCTACAAAGAGTTATTAGCGAAAACCGACCAAGTCCCATCGAAAATTGGGACGTTTCCCATGTTCGTACACAAATTTATAACTTCTGGTGATAATTTTTTCAGGTTTCATTATATCATAAGGAAGCGCACATAATGAGCTCTCTAAGTATGCAACTCAATGGAAAAAAATCATGTGGGCAGAATTATTAACGATCGAGTCGTTGGTACCAAATGCACCAAAAACGGACTTGGATGACCCAAAACGCCCAACACTTCATCAACAAATATAATTATAACAACCAAAATTTGCTGAGAAAATCACTGGGACACACTGAGATTACTCAGCTACCTAAACAACCCGAATAGTAACAATATCAACGGTCAGTAATAGGCTGCAGATGGTCATTCTCCTGTTTCAGATGGTCAAACTTGGGGTATATTTAATGATCAATATTTCAAAACTGACTAAACAAAACAAAACCATACTTGGAACGGAATTAGTACTGCTTGCGACACGTTTTGTGTCAAAATATCAACTAAAATGGTTCATTCTACGAGGACATATTGCATAGTTAAGGTACCGTACCAATCTCGTCCGAAACGAGGAGAGGTGACTTGCAGAGCCAAAATTGACCATCTAAACTACTAAAAACACCGTATAAAACATATATTAGGAGAATCCTCACTATCGGAGGAGTCTAACGAACTAACTTTCGAGGCTAAATTCGACTTTTTTGTTGGTCTAACATGTACCTACACGAAATGTACCGGACACGAATATGTCAAAATGGGGGTATGTGTCCTGGCCAATTTCTGGAAAACGGCTGAAAAAAAAACAAAACGCCATTTACAGGGATCCAAGCACTGCTCAAGTTGAGTTCAAATCGACAAACAGATCAAAAATCGGTTCACTCTACGAGGAGATATTCCAGCATAAAGGTAACATACCAAATGACAAAATAGGACAAGTACGGGTCATGTTTCGCCAAAATTCAGCCCCTAAACTACTTAAAACTACATACAAAATATATATGGGGAGACTCCCCAATAACTGAGGATTATGAAACACTAACATTTGTCCGTTAAATCGGGTGTTTTGTGGTACCGAAAATTAGGTCACCCAGAGTGACCTGATAATAAAACATTTTTCAAGTTTCGACAAGAATAACTTCTCGACTAGTCCGATTCAAGGAAACAACCAAATACTGGCAGCAAGAAAAGTTTGCTGGCAAAAAACTGCGATCATGCCCGTTCAATTTGGTTTTGGAGAAATCATCAAAAACATGAAGTGTACCCCAATTTTTAGGCTATTAAGACACCCAAATTTCACGAGAAATTATGCAAAACGGCTAACAACGACGCCTTGGGCGTGAATCTGGACGCAATCCAAGTCTGCTGGGTAGGTACTGGACACCAAAGACCCCTACCACGAAGTGGGAAAAAATTTCCCACCTCGCCGTAGAGGACAGGGTGTTTTGTGTGTTTTGACAAATATACAACACCAAAAAGAAAGTCATGATTTCACAAAAAAAGAAAAATGGTTGAATTACTGAAAACTATAGGTTCAGATACCTTCATGTACCCGACACTAGCGTTAAAAACACAATTTGCAAGCAACAACAAACCTCAGTACAATAAAAACCACATAAATTCACAATAACACTTAAAAAGATATTTTTTTCAAGTTTACAACTTAACTGTCTTTTGCTCAAGCCGAAAAAACAAATAGATTGAATAGGGCTAACAGGATCAGATTAATAGAAACAAAACGCCATCTCGTTTGTTCAATTTGATTAAGTACTTTAGGAGATATAAATAAAATAGTAAACTGAAACCTGACTTTCGGTCTTTGATAAGAAACAAATTCAAACAAAAGCAATGCAAAACCTCCCTCAGAAGCTAATTAGACATGTTCTATGATCGAAATAGCTTAAGGGCTGCAACAGAAGCGTGATCAACACAATTTTCAATTGGTTACAATGCCAATAACAAGAACAAAAGCATCAGTTCATAAAAACGCTTAAAAAACTTTATTTTGCAAATTTACACCTTAATAATTTTTTTGTAAGGTTGATTTAAGAAATCAACTGATCGGGCAAGCAAGAAGGTTTTATACCCAATAAATTGTGACCAGTTATGCTCAAAGTTACCAGTTATGCACTGTTTTGATGCAGTAATTAAGATGATATCAATAAAAACGTAAACTAAAACAATGATATCAGGATATGTGACAGATACTTTTTTTTTTAAATATTTGGCCTTAAATAACTTTTTTAATAAAACGGTTCAGACAACGGCAGAAAAGAAAAAAAGTGCGTTTCAGTATAAAGCAAATGCGACCAACATACATCAATTTGGTATAGTCCTCTCGGAGATAATGTTGAAAAAGAACATCAGTTCAAAAAACGCTAAGAAGTTTTAATTTTACAATTTATGCTTTATAATTTTTTTGTTAAGGTCGATTTAAGATCTGCTCGTTCGGTTAACTGTTCGGGCAAGCAAGAAGAGTTTATACCCAACAAATTGTTACTAGTCAAGTTCAATTTGATACAGTAATTAAGATCATATCAATAAAAACGTAAACTAAAACATCGATATCAGGAAATATGACAGATACTTTTTTTTTAATTTTTGGCATTAAATAACTTTTTTTAACAAAACTGTTCAGACAACGGCACAAAAAAACGTGTCAGTTTTACGCAAATGGGACCAACCTAGATCAATTTAATATAGTACTTTAGGAGATATTGTTGAAAAACTACATCAATTAAAAGAAACGCTAAAAAAATTTTAATTTTATAATTTAAACTTTAATAATTTTTTGGTTAGGTTGATTTAGAAATTCAACTGAAAGGGCTACCAAGAACGGTCAAGTTCCAACAAGTTGCTATCAATCAAGCTCAAATTGATACAGTAATATGATGAAATCATAAACTGAAGCCTCGATTTTCAGTTTCAATTGATCCTAAAGCAGACACTCTTAAAGCCACCATTATATAAGTTAATATATATAATATTAGATATATAAGAACGATATATACACACACACACCCACACACACATATATATATATATATATTTATATATTTAAATATGAAGAAACTTTATGAAACATTTGTTCACTTTTTGGCAAAATAGACTTATTGACTTGTCGCTAATATGCCACTAAAAATCAAAGAAACGTTTACCAACCTCAGCGGTAAAACACTGCTAGTTTTATTATCTTCAATCAATTTACTGTGTAAAAAGACTTGGTATTATTCGAATTAATCATTCAAACGACCGTCAAAGTATTTTTTACGTTTAAGTAGTTTTTGTTCTACTAAAAAGGAATCGAATATTGGCCCAAGTTACTTCATTTAAAGCTCATTATAATGCTCTGACAAAAACCAATTCAGCCATATATATATATATATTTAAACATATACTAATGGAAATTTTTAGGGTATCTAATTTAGATTCAATTGAAAGTGAAAAATCTGGTTGCTATGACTTGGTACAAAAAAAAGTTTCATACCCTTTTTAATGAATCGGTACCGCCCTCCAAAAAATTGTGAGCGATTTGGGTACAAGCAAAGACAAGCAAGCAATGAAATTACCAATTTGTGCAAAAGTACTGCATTACAGCCTATAATTTCTTTTAGTCACAATTTAGTGAAAAATCATTCATTTTTTATCTACTGGAATACAAACAAACAATAGCTCAAAGTCCTTCACATACTGCTCATTTTAAAGCTCTGATAACAAACTTTTCAGCCTTATATTTTAACCTATACCAGTGGTGCGTTTTGGTTAACCTCTTCAAGGATCAATGGAAATTGAAAAATCGAGTAGTAATGTTTTCTTTAAAAAAATTTGCTTTGGACCTTTTTTAAAAGCTTTTTTAATGCACCAGTACCACTCGACATCGGTTTGTGAGCAGTTTATACATGAACAAAGGCGTGTGAAAAATAAAATTGCCAATTTTTGCAAAATTCGTGCGTTAGTATGTTTTTAATTTTTAGCACTCACTGAAAGTATTTTTGGTGTTTGATGTAGTGTAGGTCAACAAATATTAGCTCAAATTGCTTCATATAAATATCATTGAAAATTTCTTATAATGAACTTTTCAGTCATATATGTAAATTTATACCAATGGTGCGTTTTGGTGAACCTCTTCTAGGATCAATTGAAAATGAATAATCGAGTATTTAGGTTTCCTTAAAAAAAGCTGTTTTGGACCTTTTTTAATGCACTGGTACCACTCGACATCGGTTTGTGAGTAGTTTATACATAAACGAAGGCGTGTGAAAAATAAAAGTGCCAATTTTTGCAAAATTGGAGCGTTAGTGTTTTTTTGAATTTTTTTTAGCACTCACTGAAAGTATTTTTGGTGTTTGATGTAGTGTAGGTCAACAAATATTAGCTCAAATTGCTTCATATAAATATCATTGTAAAGCTCTTGTAAAAAACTTCAACATTCCGTTTGATTATTTTATTAAAAATAAACAACTATGTACTGCAGAAAGTCAAAAAAAAATTTAGGGTAAGTTAAGGTAATTTTACCTTAACACAGTTCAGGTAACTTTTTACCTTAACTCAAGTTAAGGTAAAGTTAAGGTAATTGTTGCCTTAATTTTACCTTAACAAAGGTTTACCTTAACTGCGTTAAGGTAAATTTACCTGAACTTTTTTTAGTGTGAAGGTTGCAATTGGCAACAAATTTTATATCAGGAATTGCTCTCGGATTAATCAAAACAAAAACATGGGTATTGCTAGAAGAGATAAAATATCGCCACTTTTTCTTGTCATTTCATTGCCGTTCTGTATTACATTTTTAAACATGAAGCTTTGGTTGTAATATTTTTTGCTGAATTTCTGCAACATTATCGCAGTACTTACTCGTTTTCAAAACAAGTTTTGAATTCATTCCAATAATACTACTTGAAACAATCTGAAATTAATTTCCTCATCTTCAAAACAGACCATTTATTTGAACTGGAATTAAAGAACTTATGCTTGAAAAGCGAAGAAAAATTCTTTAGAAACTGTTGCGAAGTGAGTAAATGCGCATTAGCAAGACATTTTCTGCAAAAACCATTGTTCTTCGACTAGCGTTCGCTGAAAAGCTTTCCCTGCGGGACAAATGTGCAATTTCGATGTACTGAGGAAACTGTACACAACTTTCCTACTCATTTTTGATTTATGCTTATTTTTGTTATACATACTCATTTTTTAAAGCCACCGCTTCAAAAAAAATTTAACACACACAAATCAACTGAATGAAATGTTTTGTTAATATATGAAAATATAAATAGTATTATCATGAATTGTCAGTGGGAACTGACGTTTTTTTCAACTTTTTCCTTGGACTTAATCTTCTTTTTCTTCTCCATTTTTCCCTAAGTGATGTATGAAATTAATGGGGAGGTATCAATTTTAAAACTTGGCAATGCAGCGGGACACAATGTAACTATAGTAGTAGTGGATCAAAGGGGGTTCCAGCCACCAGCCCAATTTGGCTCATTCCCCCTCACAAATTCAGGGAAAGGAGCCAAATTGTATTGATAACTGAAACCCCCCTTTTATCCACTACTACAGGCAGCCATATACACATTACTTTATTTGGCTTTGTTTTATCAACTATATTTACCTTTATATTCCCCCAAAATCTATCATTTCCTGTCTCACTTAGTGCAATCCACGGCCGCCAATCCATTTTGGCCCATTCCTCCACTCGAATTCGGGAAATGAGCCAAATTGTACTGGTAACTGTAACCCAGTTTTATCCACTACTATACTCGCAAAAAAAACTTCCTCCTCTCGAAATTGGGAAATGGGCCAACTAAGCAAAAATAAGCCACAACCCGCATGCTTGCGCACACCGGGCGCAGCGCACACAGTTGTGCACTCTTTCATATTCAGAATAATGCGCAAGTATGCGGACATGCGCTCATCTTTTAATTTTTTTCAAAAATTTTATTATAATTGTATTTCTGGCTATTAATAATATTAATGATAAGGCTTATAATAATATTAATGATAAGGCTTATAATAATATTAATGATCAGACTTATAATAATTTTAATGATAAGACTTACAATACTATTAATGATAAGATTTATAATAATATTAATAATAAGGCTTATAATAATATTAATGATAAGGCTTGTAATAATATTATTGATGAGACTTATAATAATATTAAAGATAAGACTTGTAATAAAAAAAATATAAAAAAATATTTAGTATTTTCTTCTTCTAATAATATATCTTTATCTATACCTTTGGCTTTTAATTTGCAAAACATTAGATAATTTTTATAATACTCTGATTCTTATTCTTTTATTTCTTTACCAGGATGAATACCCTTAGCTAGATCTATATCCTGATGAGAATTTTTATATGACTCCTTAACTCACTAAAAGTAATAATAGAAAGGCAATATTCACACTTAACCTTAGTTGAATTGCATTCTTTGAATATTTACAATGTTTATTGCAAATTTTATTTGCTATATCAAATTTTATTTCCATATGACTATTCTTAGGGTTAGAGTCGGGGATAGTACTAGGGATAGAACTGGGGATAAAACTGGGGATTGAATGGGGCTTCGCCCATGTTTCACCATTAGAAGTAAAACTAGAGAGTTATAAGTACGGCTAGAGCTAGAAGTAAGGTTTGAGTTGGAAGTAGGATTAGGATGGGGCTTTGCTCATGTTGGGGAACTATGGCCGAAGGCCCTTTCACTATTGGAATTAGAAGTAGAGCTAGAGTTATAAGTGGAACTAGAGTTAGAAGTAGGGCTAGAGTTAGAATTAGGGCTAGAGTTAAAAGTAGGGCCAGAGTTAGAAGTAGGGCTAGAGTTAGAAGTAGGGCTGGAGTTAGAAGTAGGGTTAGAGCTAGAATTAGAATTAGAAAAAGGATTAGAACTAGAGCTAGAGTTAGAGCTAGAGCTAGAGTTAAAGCTAGAGTTAGAACTAGAGTTAGAGCTAGAGCTAGAGCTAAAGCTAGAGTTAGAGTTAGAACTAGGACTTTTTGAAGCAACCCCCCCTTATCTCTGAATAGTCAATACTAATGCAAACACCACTCAAAATTTACTTCCACATACACACCTACTAATTTTATCCATATTTTCTATTTTATAAAAAAAAGGCAAACTAAAAGGAGATCCACATTTATAGTTACACTATAAACATTTTATAGACATAATTTACAATTAGCTAAAAATAACTTTTAATAACTTTTTTTAAATAACTTTTTTTAACAAAACTGTTCAGACAACGGCACAAAAAAAACGTGTCAGTTTTACGCAAATGGGACCAACCTACACCAATTTAATATAGTACTTTAGGAGATATTTTTGAAAAACAACATCAATTAAAAAAAACGCTAAAAAATTTAATTTTATAATTTAAATTTTAATAAATTTTTGGTTAGGTTGATTTAAAAACTCAACTGAAAGGGCAAGCAAGAACGGTCAAGTTCCAACAAATTACTACCAATCAAGCTCAAATTGATACAGTAATATGATGAAATCATAAACTGAAGCCTCGATTTTCAGTTTCAATTGATCCTAAAGCAGACACTCTTAAACCCCCCCATTATATAAGTTAATGTATATAATGTTAGATATATAAGAACGATATATATACACACACACACATATATATATATATATATATATATATGTATTTAAATATGAAGAAACTTTATGAAACATTTGTTCACTTTTTGGCAAAATAGACTTATTGACTTGTCGCTAATATGCCACTGAAAAATCAAAGAAACGTTTACCAACCTCAACGGTAAAATACGGCTAGTTTTATTATCTTCAATCATCTTGCTGTGTAAAAAGACTGGTATTATTCGAATTAATTATTCAAACAACCGTCAAAGTATTTTTTACGTTTAAGTAGTTTTTGTTCTACTAAAAAGGAATCGAATATTGGCCTAAGTTACTTCATTTAAAGCTCATTATAAAGCTCTGATAAAAACCAATTCAGCCATATATATATATATATATATATATATATATATATATATATATATATATATATATATATATATATATATATATACTTTTAAACATATACTAATGGAAATTTTTAGGGTATCTAATTTAGATTCAATTGAAAGAGAAAAATCTGGTTGCTATGACTTGGTACAAAAAAAAGTTTCATACCCTTTTTAATTAATTGGTACCGCCCTCCAAAAAATTGTGAGCAATTTGGGTTCAAGCAAAGACAAGCAAGCAATGAGATTACCATTTTGTGCAAAAGTACTGCATTACAGCCTATAATTGCTTTTAGTCACAATTTAGTGAAAAATCATTCATGTTTTATCTACTGGAATAGAAACAAACAATAGCTCAAAATTCTTCACATAGAGCTCATTTTAAAGCTCTGATAACAAACTTTTCAGCCTTATATTTTAACCTATACCAGTGGTGCGTTTTGGTGAACCTCTTCAAGGATCAATGGAAAGTGAAAAATCGAGTAGTTATGTTTTCTTTAAAAAAAATTGCTTTGGACCTTTTTTAAAAGCTTTTTTAATGCATCGGTACCACTCGACATCGGTTTGTGAGCAGTTTATACATGAACAAAGGCGTGTGAAAAATAAAAGTGCCAGTTTTTGCAAACTTGGTGCGTTACTGATTTTTTGAACTTTTTTGAGCACTCACTGAATGCATTTTTGTTGTTTGATGTGTAGGTCAACGAATATTAGCTCAAATTGCTTCATATAAATATCATTGTAAAGTTCATATAATAAACTTTTCAGCCATATATGTATATTTATACCAATGGTGCGATATGGTGAACCTCTTCTAGGATCAATTGAAAGTGCATAATCGAGTTTAAGGATTAAGCTTAAATAAAGAAATTTAAGGTAAGTTAAGGTAATTTTACCTTAACACAGTTCAGGTAACTTTTTACCTTAACTCAAGTTAAGGTAAAGTTAAGGTAATTGTTATCTTAATTTTACCTAAACAAAGGTTTACCTTAACTGCGTTAAGGTAAATTTACCTGAACTTTTTTTAGTGTGAAGGTTGCAATTGGCAACAAATTTTATATCAGGAATTTCTCTCGGATTAATCAAAGCAAAAACATGGGTATTCCTAGAAAAGATAAAATATCGCCACTTTTTCTTGTTATTTTATTGCCGTTCTGTATTAAAATTTTAAACATGAAGCTTTGGTTGTAAAATTTTTCGCTGAATTTCTGCTACATTATCGCAGTACTGACTCCTTTTCAAAACCAGTTTTGAATTCATTCCAATAATACTACTTGAAACAATCTGAAATTAATTTCCTCATCTTCAAAACAGACAATTTATTTGAATTGGAATTAATGAACTTATGCTTGAAAAGAGAAGAAAAATTCTGTAGAAACTGTTGCGAAGTGAGTAAATGCGCATAAGCGAGACATTTTCTGCAAAAACTATTGTTCTCCGACTAGCATGCGCTGAAAAGCATTCCCTGCGGGACAAATGTGCGATTGAGATGTACTGAGGAAACTGTACACAACTTTCCTACTCATTTTTGATATATGCTCATTTTTGTTATACATACTCATTTTTTAAAGCCACCGCTTCAAAAAAAATTTAACACACACTAATCAGCTGAATGAAATGTTTTGTTAATAAATGAAAATATATATAGTATTATCATGAATTGTCAGTGGGAACTGACGTTTTTTCAACTTTTTCCTTTGACTTAATCTTCTTTTTCTTCTCCATTTTTCCCTAAGTGATGTATAAAATTAATGGGGAGGTATCAATTTAGAACTTGGCAATGCAGCGGGACACAATGTAACTATAGTAGTAGTGGATCAAAGGGGGTTCCAGCCACCAGCCCAATTTGGCTCATTCCCCCTCACAAATTCAGAGAAAGGAGCCAAATTGTACTGCTAACTGTAACCCCCCTTTTATCCACTATTACAGGCAGCCATATACAAATTACTTTATTTCGCTTTTTTTTATCTACTATATTTACCTTTATATTCCCCTAAAATCTATCATTTCCTGTCTCACTTAGTGCAATCCACAGCCACCAGTCAAATTTGGCCCATTCCCCCACTCGAATTCGGGAAATGAGCCAAATTGTACTGGTAACTGTAACCCAGTTTTATCCACTACTATACTCGCAATAAAAAAAAAACAAAATTGGTCCGTTCCCCCTCTCGAATTTGAGAAATGGGCCAATTAACCAAAAATAAGCCACACCACAACCCGCATGCTTGCGCACACCATGCGCAGCGCACATAGTTGTGCACTCTTTCCTATTCAAAATAATGCACAAGTATGCGGACATGCGCTTATCTTTTAATTTTTTTCAAAAATTTTATTATAATTGTATTTCTGGCTATTAATAATATTAATGATAAGGCTTATAATAATATTAATGATAAGGCTTATAATAATATTAATGATAGGGCTCATAATACTATTAATGATAAGACTTATAATAATATTAATGATAGGACTTATAAAAATATTAATGATAAGGCTTATAATAATATTAATGATAAGGCTTATAATAATATTAATGATAAGACTTATAATACTATTAATGATAAGACTTAAAATAATATTAATGATAGGGCTTATAATAATAATAATGATAAGGCTTGTAATAATATTAATGATAAGACTTATAATTCTATTAATGATAAGACTTATAATACTATTAATGATAAGACTTATAATAATGTTAATGATATGGCTTATAATAATAATAATGATAAGGCTTGTAATAATATTATTGATGAGACTTATAATAGTATTAATGATAAGACTTATAATACTATTAATGATAAGACTTATAATAATATTAATGATAGGGCTTATAATAATATTAATGATAAGGCTTGTAATAATATTATTGATGAGACTTATAATAATATTAAAGATAAGACTTAAAATACTATTGATGATAAGACTTATAATAATATTAATGATAGGGCTTATAATATTTTTAATGATACGGCTTGTAATAATATTATTGATGAGACTTACAATAATATTAAAAATAAGACTTAAAATACTATTAATGATAAGACTTATAATAATATTAAAGATAAGACTTGTAATAATAAAAAAGACATATAAAAATATTTAGTAATTTCTTCTTCTAATAATAGACCTTTATCTATACCTTTGGCTTTTAATTTGCAAAACATTAGATAATTTTTATAACACTTTGATTCTTCTTCTTTTATTTCTTTACCAGGATGAATACCCTTAGCTAGATCAATATCCTTATGAGAATTTTTATATGACTCCTTAACTCACTAAAAGTAATAATAGAAAGGCAATATTCACACTTAACCTTAGTTGAATTGCATTCTTTGAATATTTACAATGTTTATTACAAATTTTATTTGTTATATGAAATTTTATTTCCATATGACTATTCTTAGGGTTAGAGTCGGGGATAGTACTATGGATAGAACTGGGGATAAAACTGGGGCTTGAATGGGGCTTCGCTCATGTTTCACCATTACAAGTAAAACTAGAGTTATAAGTACGGCTAGAGTTAGAAGTAAGGTTTGAGTTGGAAGTAGGATTAGGATGGGGCTTTGCCCATGTTGGGGAACTATGGCCGAATGCCCTTTCACTATTGGAATTAGAAGTAGAGCTAGCGTTATAGGTAGAACTAGAGTTAGAAGTAGGGCTATAATTAGAATTAGGGCTAGAGTTAGAAGTAGGGCTGGAGTTAGAAGTAGGGTTAGAGCTAGAATTAGAATTAGAAAAAGGATTAGAACTAGAGCTAGAGTTAGAGCTAGAGCTAGAGTTAAAGCTAGAGTTAGAACTAGAGTTAGAGCTAGAGCTAGAGCTAAAGCTAGAGTTAGATTTAGAACTAGGACATTTTGAAGCAAACCCCCTTATCTCTGAATTGGCAAAACTAATGCAAACACCACTCAAAATTTACTTCCACATACACACCTACTAATTTTATCCATATGTTCTATTTTATAATAAAAAGGCAAACTCAAAGGAGATCCACATTCACAGTTTCCATTCCTAACTTATTAAGAGTATTATCTTTATGTCTTTTATCTAAAATCTTTTCATTGCTCAATTCAGCTTTATCGCCAAAAAAATTTATAATTTCATCTCTAAAATTTTGATTATTTTTATATAGTTCATTTAAATCATCTCTACCCTTCTTGTTTAAAGCTTCAGACTCTTCTTTCATATACTCTTCTTGTTTAACCCAGTACTTAGGTGAAGCCCAAGGATTGGATGAAGTCCCATGGCTATATATGGACGAAGTTGCATCATGTTTTTCCCCGTAAGCAGAGTTCACTAGTGAAGTTGTTCTATTTAACAAATGACTTACCCGTGTCACTGCTCGTGCTACAGTTTTTACTGTGGTATTGGGTTTAAAAGTTTCATTTTTCCATAAAATCAGACCCACAATCCCCATTATACGTCCTCCATACTTTAGACAATTAGCTACAAAATTTTCTTTTGTTAGAACGTCATTCTGAGTCTGAATACCTTTGATGTAAGAAGTTTATTAAAGTAGAATATATAGTTATCTGTATTAATAGTATTTCTATCTGTAGCACTATTCAATAGTGGTTTAATATAAGCTATAAGTGTATTTATTTCACCACTTTCTAATTCATCTTTTAAACTAGAAGCTTTAAGGTCTAGGAAACCAATTCTTGAGTCATATATCATAGTTCTACTTCTATCAATAATAACAAAATTATCATCTTTAATATTATATTTAATCATGCCATAACGAAATTAATCAGCCATTCCATCTGTGAAATTATAATAACTATTACTTAACTCAATAATTATTTCATGGTAATTATGATTACACTTAAATGTTGTATTAAAATTTTGAAATAGATATGGCCCATTATAAGTTGTTATATAAAGAGTATCACAATTCATTCTGGAATTATGATTTATCTGGGCCAATATATGACACATTACAATCATTTGAACATTTTTATGTGTTTCTTCTGTAAAATAATATTTTATATGACTATTAAACTTATCGCTCATATCATCAAGAACAATGACACTATTTTGGAATTTGAGTATATTCTGTGTTGTGATCAAACTTATATCACACATAACAAATTCGTCATAGGGATTAGCAGTTTTTGGATTTATCCAATCTCTCTCATCTTTACATACTATGGCAAAGCATGGACTTCGTCCATGCTTTGCCATGGTCTGCCATTTGCTTTTGCCCTTATTCATAATCCTGCTCATTTTCCTGTTCCTGCTTCTGTTCCTATTCCTGATTCTGTTCCTATTCCCGATCTGTGAAGGGGCTTTGTTGATGGTGAAACATTGTCGAAGACCCATCTTCGAATCAGGTTCCCTGATACAACTTCAAGTATTGTCTAACAAAATAAGTCTTGCCTGTACCAGTACCACTATAAAGAATAGTATGTAATGGCGACTTTTCAAATTCAAATCTAACTAGACTTCTATTCTTAATTCCACCAAAACCTTCTTCTAGTTTTGTATATTTACTTGTCATGTCATCATATAAAATATAACAAACCACTGCTATTAACACAACTATAAAAAGCACAAAACCCAACTCCTTTTTTATAAATAAAAATTAGAATCATATTTGGGCTCTGCCAATGTTGGGGAAGTGCAAGCCTTTTAATGCCAACCAAAACCAGAAGACCCTTCACTATTAGATTTAGACTTAGACTTATATTTAATTGAATATTTATCATATAAAATTGCTTATCCTAACTTTTGAGGAATTCATTAATAAATTTAGTTTTGATAATAAAGCTATGAGTAATATCAGAATAGAAGATATAGGTAAAGATATAAGTCTAACTCCAATAGAAATAGCAATGAGAGATGACACACCACTTATTATCAATGATGATGATTTCAACATTATTGTTAATTTACATCCGACTGATGGCACTCATTGGGTTTTAGTTATAAGAAGGAGAGGCGGAAAAGTTTATTACTTTGATAGTTTTGGTGTTGAGACTCCACCATTTTCCTAAAAAATTATGTTGATCTGGGCTCTAATGAGAGAATACAAGAATATGAAGAATCTTATTGTGGTGCTTATTGTTTATATTTGATCTATCTTATTGATAATGGATATAGAATAAAGAGTACCCTTAATGTTATAGTTAATCAAGTTAAATGTCCTGGGGCATATAATAAGTGTCAGTGTTTGTGTTTTAAAAATAAAGTTGAAGTTAATGGCAATGTCAATGACAATGTTAATGACAATGTTGATGACAATGTCAATGTTAATGAGATTGACAATATCAAGGTTAATGGCAATGACAAGGGATTTCACCCACAGACTATGGCTGATGTCAATGTTAAGGGCGATGGCAATGTCAATGTTAATGGCAATGATAAACAGAGAACCATCTTATTAGATGATAATGATCATGATGATAGTGATGATGATATAATATTTAGTAGAATCAAACAAAGAGATAAACCCATCCTACAATGTATATGTGGAAAGACCTCCGGTCTTGGTTCCCCAAGGGTAATCAATGTTGGAGACAAGTCTAGTGGTAACGCCCCTTCACCAAAGACTCCTGGCCTTGTCTCACCAAAGACCTGTGGTCTTGTCTCGCCAAAGACCTCCGGTCTGGTTTCACCCATCAATTGGGGGATCTAAGTTACTGATTGCTGTTAATGATTGTCTTCATTCATGGCTGAATAATCCAAATATAAATGTTGCTGCCGTATTCCCAGAAAACTTTTGATGTATAATATCCGGTCCTAGTGAATGTGGAAAGACATTCTTTTTAAAGAATCTAATTCTAGATGGTGTAGTATTTGACAAGTTACATATCATTGGTCCTACTGGTAATCATTATAATGATTTAGAGTATAAAGACATCAAGTTTATTAAAAATATATAAGAGTTACCCAAACCCAATAAAATACATGAAAACTTAAAGAGACTAATGAATTTGGGTGATGTTGACTCAGGGGACAAATTATTGAAGATTGCTTCTGTAGAGGTAGACATAATAAATGTAATATGATATATCTTAATCAAAATCTATTCTCATTAGATAGGCAGAATGTTAGAGAGAAATGTACTCTATTTATTTTATTTGAGCAAAGGAGTAAGGTACCTCAATCAATACAAAGAGGCTTCTTAAGTGATTTTAAACTTAGTTATAAAGATTTTAGTAAAATATGTAATAAGGTACGGAGAGAGCCTTATAATTACATTGTCACTGATATGACCGAAAATAAAAATATTAATGGTAAACTAAGAATTAATTGGGATAGGAGAGTTTTATAGTTTAGTAATATTGATGAGTAAGTATAAGTGTATGAGTAAGTGTAAGTGCATTTATAAGTGAATAAGTAAGTGTAAGTGTAAGTGTAAGTGTAAGTGTAAGTCTATGAGTAAGTGTAGGTCTAAGAGTAAGTGTAAGTCAATGAGTAAGTGTAAGTGTAAGTGTAAGTGTAAGTGAAAGTGTAAGTGTAAGTGCAAGAGTAAGTGTAAGTGTAAGTCTATTAGTAAGTGTAAGTCTATAAGTAAGTACGAGTATAAGTCTAAGTCTATAAGTAAGTTTGATTGTAAGTCTAAGTCTAAGTCTATAAGTAAATATGAGTATAAGTCCAAGTCAAGTCTATAAGTAAGTATGATTGTAAGTCTAAGTCTAAGTCTATAAGTAAGTACGAGTATAAGTTTAAGTCTATAAGTAAGTATGATTGTAAGTCTAAGTCTAAGTCTATAAGTAAGTATGAGTTTAAGTCTAAGTCTAAATCTATGACTATGACTAAGTCTATGACTAGTCTAAAACAAAGGGACCTTTGGTCAGCTGTGTTAAAACAGATGGGTCTTCGACCAGCTAGTTACACCAGATGCAAAGCAAAACTTAATACTTCGCCATTGAAATCAATTGGTCTTCCATGCTCATCTTTAATATGAAATTCAATATATTCTATTCTATCATTTGTTACATTTTGATGTAAGATATTAGTTGGTATAATATTTTTCAAGTAGCCTGGTGGTTCTGTTAGAGTAAGTATATAGTATGTCTGTATCTTTACCATTATCTTTAACACCAGATATAACATTACAGTGGATGTTAATAGTATTAAAACCCATAATATCAATAATCTTTTGAAATGTATACTTGGCTTGTTCATATACTATTTTTCTAAAGGCTAGTAAGGGGGCCATTGTGTTTTCTGTATCAAAGTTAATTGTACCTTGTTTTATTTCCATTAAACATTTCATTATATTCTTATCGGGTTCTATTACAACAACACCATTACTTTCTTCTTTTTTATTAATTCTGCTATTTCGAATAATTCATATGCACCTGGTGTAACAGCTAAACTACGGTAATCTGACCATGTTTCACCTTGGGTATCATATAAGAATTGATTTTTCCTTCTATTCACATTGAACACTGAGTTATAAACCGATAATCTAATTAAACCTAACGTTGTTGTATTAAGTATAGGTTCACTAATGTTAATTTTTTCCGTTGCCTTAATCATTCTATTGTTAAGTGTGTGTTTTTCTTTAGTTGTAGTTGTGGTTCATGTATCATTTGTAGTTCATTTAAGATTAAATTGTCAGTAATTCTTTATTTTCAAATTATACTAATTATAGTTATAGTTATAAATATAATTATAATTATATTTATAGTTATAGTTATGTTTATAATTATACCTATAGTTATAGTCAGAGTTATGGTGAAACAAAGGCGAGGCCCCATACCCTTAGTTATAGTCATAATTAAATTCTTTCCTGATAAAAATGGACTTTAATTTGTATACAACTTATGGTTATAATAATGATATACACAAAAGCAAGATTATGAAATAAAAACCAAGTAGCAACTATGAATACAGTTAATACTAATATTAATATCATTCTCAATAGAGAAGAGAATCATTTAAATCTACACGATTCATTTCTAGAGATATAGTTTGTTGTATCAGATAACGCTGATGGTGTATCTGCTAATAATAATATTATCAGATAAGTTAATTAGGGTATGATTGCATTATTTAGTTCAGTTAAGCTGGAAACTAGTGGTGGTAGAACTATTGAATATATAGATCATTGTCATCCTAATCTATTGTTGTATAAATTATTATTTAGTACCAATGATGAATATGAGAGTCGTTTTGTTAGAAATCAAGGTAATAGAGATAGTCAACTTAAAGGTGATCATATTGCTGCAGAACGGGGTCATATGTATATGATGGTTAAGATGAGTGATCTATTTGGGTTTGTGAATGATTTAGAAAAGATTATATATGGGCTACGATTTAAACTAAAAATATTAAAAAATATTATTGATAGAGCTCTATTTAGAGTTAATGCTGGTGGTAAAATAGAAATTAGAGATATATCGTTGTGTGTACCAAGTATTGATCCTAGTACTGATAATAGAATTAGTGCACAGAAAGGATTAAATAAAAAGAATAATATTGAATTTAGTTATTATGAAAGAAAGATATTTTATAAGAATGTACCCAATGCTACTAACTTCCTATTTGATCTAGGTAGTGAAAGTGGTATGGAAAGACCACAATATAAAATAATTGATTTTGAAAATAATAATTTTAATGAACAAACTCATGATGCAAGTACATTTGATATAATGAATGTTACTGATTGTTATTGTAAGGTTGGTAGTGAGTTTTATCCTGAGGATAGATTGAATATTAATTATAGTAGTAATAATTATAGTGAGGTTTTTAAAGAGATTGTTAATTTTAATAAAGATTATAATGGATTACCTCATAATATTAAACCATATATAAATCATAGAACATTCGAAATTAGTTATAGATTATATGTATTTGATACTGGTATTAACTAGAATTAACTAGTTAATTCATTAGTATTAACTAGAAAGGTTATTAGTGTGAATAGTGATGGTAATAAGCTGGTTGATATTATATCTTAGTTATGTCTAATGGTATAGTCATTGTCACAGTCATTCTTATGGTGAAATATGGGCGAGGCCCCATAGTCATTGTCACAGTTATTGTTATATTCAATGTCATAGACAAAGACATAGTCAATGTCATAGCCATTGTCTTAGTCAATGACTTAATCAAGATAAGATAAGACTCGATCTCGATAAGATCGAGATAAGACTCTAGCTTCAATTTTAGTCTTAGGCTTGGGTTTAGTCTTAGCCTTTGGTAATGGTTGGGGAACCAAGGACAAAGCCCCTTTGGATTTAGGGTTATCTTTAGGTTTGGTCTTAGACTTTACAACAAAGGGATTATACTTTTTAACTTCCATTATTTTTTATATATAAATATGAGTAACTTTAATAAGTTAAAAAGTAATTCATTTTGTGTTACTAATAGACATTATTGTGGTACTAATAATATTCGATGCGTTGTCACAGCTAAAGGAACTAAGATGTTAAAGGTTAATTGAGTTAAGTGAAAGAGAAATAAGTCAATGACAGTATCTGATGCAACAATAGCAGCAGAAGGATTGGAGGATTTCTTTAAAAGTGTTGGTAAAGCCACTGTTACCTTTGGAAAGAAAGTTGCTAAAAATCAATTTAAAGCATTAGAAATAGCAATTTAAATAGGAAGTGCAGCTGCAAGTAGAAATCTAAGAGCTGTTTTATCAGCCACGCCTGATTTAATTAATTTTGCAGCTACTGGTGAAGGTATACGAGTAGTACAAAAAGGTAAAGAGTTATTTTCATTTACAAAGAAAAGATAATTAAATATATTAGAGTTTAAATAATAGAGTTCAATTATAACTACATTAGAGCTTAAATATAACTATATTAGTGTTTAAATGTAACTACGATTATAGCAATAAGGATGGGTATGGGCATGGGTATAATTATGGCTAGCCTATGACTATAACTAGGACTAGATATATACTATGACTATAACTATGACTAAGACTACAGCTATAACATTAACTATAGGATACATCTAATGGTAAATATTAATACTAATATTATTATTACTAAACAAACTATTATAACTGAAAACTAATAAATTTAGTTTAAAAAAAACTCAGCTTGTTTTTCTTGTTCATCTTATAATCCTCATATACCATAACCAATTCATTATACTCATTATGTATTTTATTATCATTCATTGATTTAGTATATAGTTTAATAAGCTTTTCACTAAACTGTTTACTTAAAATATACATTTGTGAATATTTTATAATTTTATTTCTTCTTTTAATAATAATTGTTTTTGATAATGAACCACAAACAGTTGCTGTAGCAAAAACTGTGGGTACAGAATAAGGAAGCCTATACCCGTTATTCAACTGATGTTGACGTTGCAGTTGATGCTATTGATGATAATAATATTTCTGTTATCTCAGCTACTTTAATATAATTCTTATATCTACTGAACGTCTTATTATAATTATTAGTTTCAGTTTCATATTAATTTTTAATATCTTTTATAATGTTAATATTGTTATTAAATTTATTTTTAGCTAGGACTCTATCGTTTATGTATTGTTCTGAGAAGGAGGTGATATTGGGATAAAGTAAAGGTGCACTGGGCTTAGTTTCTTCCACTTTAATTAATTCTCAATCTCTTTCATTATATCTTCTTGATTAAATTCATAATGCATCTCTAGTCTTGTCTTGCCTTATCCCTTTTGGCTACTAGCTTACTTTCTAATAAAATAGCTATTATATATTGTACTGTTGTCTTTTTATTCTTTATAAGGGTTTCATCTATAAAAGAATTAGTCTTTTCATTAACTTCCTCAAATTCATTTATACCAGTAGTGAACATATCATTCAGCTGTATGTTAGTAAAATTCTGATTAAACTTATTTTTATCAATCTCTATTTTCAAGTGATTATACTTAGAGATTGTATCACCAGCAACTTTATTACAAAAGTTAACAGTATTTGTAACTTCATTTGCTGATTTAATAAACTCATTAATTAGTTCTTCATTAACTTGTATTTTGTTTAGTTGTAAACTTTTAGTTGAAACTTTATCAAAGTCCCCTTTTCATAGTTCAGTTATATTTTTACTAAAAATGTCTATTTTCCTAAAAGAGGATAATAAGTTATTGTCACAATACTTTTTACTAACAACTTCTTTTTCAGCTATGGGTGGGTGTACATTTTTAATTTTGTGGGTATCTTTCATGTCAGTCTTATCGTTATCTTCTAAGAATAATTGACGGGCCTTATTCGTTTTTAGATTATTAGTTATTGCTGATCCGAGAAGTGAGTTTCCCGATTGTTGTTTAGCCTGATTGAATCCATTTCTTGTCATCTTCGTATTTGTTTACAGAAAGATTTATATCTAAAGATTCCAAAACCTTATTATTAGATTCAAAATCAAACTCAATTTTTAATAGTTACTGTTCATAATAATTACCTTCTATTATATCTCCATTAATATCTTCTATCTTATATGTTTGTAGTTGTGTTTTTAAAACTTCATTAATTTTAAACAATTCTCTATTCCAATTAGAAGTGTATCCTTTAGAAAAGATATTACGTTTATCAGCATTCCTGACATAATCACCGACAAAAAATTATGGTGTTGCTTTGGTAGATTTAACTTAGTATTTAACCTTATCAGGATTATTAGAAGCATAAACAGGTGTCATATTAATTGTTGTATGAACGTTATTATTCTATGTTACAACAGCATCATTTAATATATTTACCCAATTACCATCACCATTGATGAACATTCGTTTTTTAATTATGTGTAATAATGTTCTATTAAAAATCTCTATGAATACGGCCTTTAATTCACAATAAGTAGAATAAAATTGGGTTTCATATTCTTTAAGTAAAGATTTATATGTTTTATTGTAAAACTCACTACCTCTATCTACCCATAATATTTCTGGTTTTATATTTCAGAACCATCCTCTGAATGTTCACCTAATACTATGTTACAACGAATAGTTATAGATAAACCAGATTTATTTTTCAATGGAATAGCCCATGCATATTTTGTGAATATATCTATGAATGTAAATATAAACTTATATTATCTATGAATGTTAATATTAATGAATGTAATATAAATATTACTGTTTTTACTTAGAGATGACTTATCAATTAAATCAGCTGACCATATTTCATCTTTATGTAGTGGTATTATTCTTTTTTTCTAAAATGCGTTATTTGAGGACTGAATACTTCTTTAGCTAGTAGTTGTTGTTTTTCCACCATTATTTGTTTACCATAATTAAAAACAAAATCGTCTAGTTAATCTTGATTAATAATATTAATAGATAATAGTTGTTTAGATACATTTAACATTTCATCATATAATCCATCATGCCCAATTTTTGTTTCTAGCATAAGTTATTCTAATCTTTCTATTAAATTGTTGGGGTCCTCTTTGTTAAGACCACTAGCTTCAACTTCTTAACCACTCTCGTATACAGTTTCTTCACAACTAGAATCAGCTGTGTAGTGGCGTGGATTTCTTCCTGGTAAGGCAAGACTAGTTTCTATTCTTTTAATAAGTTCCACTCTATTACTTTTAGTATCTCCTCTTTTTCTATTGTAGTTGATATCACTTAGAAACAATCTTATTTTCATTTCTTCAACTCTTATATCTTTTTGGGTTACATCTTTATTAGTAACAAACATAGTGAAACCCTTAGAAAAATCATAGACTCTACTTTTTATTTTCGTACCATCAGGTACTAGAGATACAACTACAACATTTATTTTAAATTTGTTTGAATTTGGATCAACTGCTTTCAATTCTAATTGTTTATTTGTTTGTTTATCCATTAGTAATAAAATGTCAATCATTTCATTTTCTACAGTAAATGTTTAGCCTCTATCATCTTTTAAGTTTACAGGTGGATCAAGTGTTGGTGATAAGAGAGAGGCTCGCTCATCAAGAAAGCTGCTTTGTTGTTGATGCTCTAAACTCTTTAAAACATAAGTGTTACTGTCTATTGCTGCTAACGTTTTGTTTTGAAGAGCTTGCATTGCTTCACTATTGGCTAGTAATGTTTCATTGTTTGTATTCAAAGTTTTAGTTAATGGATCAAATAAATTTTCATTTTCACCATAACATTCTTGTTGTCTTAATTTATTTTCTAATCTATTCTTTCTCTTTTCTTTTTTTAGACTGTTTAATTCAATAAGATTCTTTAGCTTAGTCATTTTTTATAGCTTACTATATAGTTTAATAGCAGCTTCAGTTAACTTTCTATCATCATTAGTGGTTAGTTCTAGAATATTATTAGCCAGTTGGTCTTTGTCTAAATCTAATAATGCTTTGCAGATTTTATTTACTAGATCTCTTTTTAATAGATCTAGATTCTCATCATGAGGATAGCTTTTAATAATATTTACATATAATCTTTTATCATCAAATGAGAATAGACTAATCTTACTTGTTTTTGTTGTTGTCATGTTATCACCAGTTTCTCTATTCTACATTCATCTATAGTTCTCTTTGTGTTATACATTAATGCATTATAATACTCCTCATGTTTAGGATTGATATAATTCTTTATTCCTTTCTCTTTTGTTTTATTTGGATCTTTGAAATTGTATGTCTTTGGTGATAGGGCTAAAAACTCTTCTATTATTCTACTTCCCAAGTCATGTTTGAATTTGTCGGGGACTTTTTTATTAGTTTTGGTTGCTGGTTTTAGATTGGATAGATCCATATGTTCATTGTCAACATTACCTTTAATAAAATTTAATACGAAACTATCAGTATCCATATGATGGAGTTGTAAATTTTTGAAAGATGGTTGAAAAATATTATAGAAAACATCATACATGTGTAATTTATCTAATTCTAATATAGTAACAACTACATATACTGGAGAATCATATTCTGTTTTTTCCTTTATATATAAAATTTAGCTATAATCTTTATATCTACTTATATTCTTAAGCGTTGGTTTATTTATACTTTTCATTATCTTTTCGTCATCGTGTAGGAACTTACTTTGAAGGAAGTGTAGAAGATTCATGCACATTCTTCCATATAGTGAGTTGTTCATTGATTTCCTTACATCCTTTTCCGCTTCAGTTTTAGCTGTTCCTTTTTTATTAGTATTGTTTTCAATATAGTCTCTACATATGTAATCTTGTTTAAATTTAATTACTGTATGAATTTTAGTTACTTTTACACACATCTTAACATAGAATTTTGAACATCCTATTATGATCCATACATTATGTTTTGTTGTTTTCAACTAAGATTAATTTCTGTGTTCTTGCTCTACCTTTCGGGTGACCAAGGGCGCAGCCCCTCTCTCTTTCTATACAGCCTAACTCATTATCTTTTATCTTTCTTTTATTAGGCATTAATGCTAGTTGCTCTGTTCTATCTTTACAACTATTAGTATAATTAATATCCAAAACTATATAGTAACCATGATCGATATCATCTGCAGTATTTAATATAGTATATAGAGATATGGACCTCTGGTCATACTCCGCCGTAGTAGTAATGTAATCGAAATTATAAGGTAGCTTTTGAATCATTGCATAACCATATAGGTTAATTGCGTCTATGTACCAGATGGACCTTCGTTCATGCTTCGTCATCGATTTATTGCTATTGTTAATATTAATATATCTATAACCCATTATACCACATATACCAGCTCTATTTGCTTCAGCGGAATCATCTAGCTTTTGTTTATCTTATAACGTATCTAAAGTAACACCGCTTGACGTTAACCAACAATCAAAACTATAGCCTGGGAGACTTACATAGTGTAGAGGGTTGAGACTGAATTCTTTCATACTTAATTTAACACAATCATTCATGCTGTAGTCTAATATTTCCACATCATTCTGTAATTACTATATAGTTAGATCCTTACCAGTCTTTTGACTGTTGTCTTTATTGAAGATATCGACTTCCTCTTGTGTTGGTAATTTTTTAGATAGAGAGGATTCGAAGTCTTCTATTTTTAGATTACCTATAAGATTGCCGTAGTCATCTAAACCGAAATGTTCATATGGATGTAATGTTTTATTTTTACACCCATTTGTCTTTGCCATTTGATCTAGAGGCATCGCTAAGACATTATAACTATCTAAGAAATTAAGACAATCAATACTAAACATTTTAGACTTACCAGCAGCTAGTGTTATGTTATCGACTTTTCTTTTACCATTATTCTGTTATAAGAATTCACTATATATTAGATTGAAATCTTAACCACTAGCATTATGGAATATTATAGGAATGAAGTTTTGTTGTTTGTATCTTAGATTATAAATTTTACATGCTGGTCCTCTATATTTACCAGTTTCGTGACAGTGATCTCTTACTTTATTAATACAAAGTTTATTACAAATATGAGAAGTGGTATTGGTTTCATGATATAAATTATCTTCTTTGTTAATACCATCTTTTCTTTATGCTTGAAATTATTCTCTGTTTCTATTTCTAATAGATCTCTAGCAAATCTTTTGATGCAGTCTAGACCAAAGTAGTACTTGAAATTACCTTGCCAAATGTAGCCAATACTTATTGGTATGTGTTCGGCTATTACATAATTACCGTCGTTAGTTGGGACTTCAACAATGCAACATTCTATATCAGCGGTTATAATAAGCTTTACATTCTGTCGTTCATTTATAAAAGTAATTTTCTTCTTAGGGCAAACAATCTCCGGTTTGAAAGAGTGGCCACATACGTGATTATCATATTTAAATTGAGAGCTAAACCAATATGTCACTGTAATAGAACTTGTGATGCTTTTTCTTTGGTCGATCTAACAAGGTTTCTAAGTTTTTAATTAGAGCACAGTGGTTCCCGCAAACTAAATTTCTGACATCTTTTCTATCTTTATCAAAATCATCAACTGATTTAAGTAATTGTACTTTACCATGACCACAAGGTGTGTATATCCAAATATTTATAATATATGATTTTTCTATTCTTATTATATAGCCGAAGTCATCTTCGTGTTGTTGATGTGGTACAATTAAATTATTTTCATATTTATTCTCACGTGTTGCATCGTCCATAGCGGGATGTAGCCAAGCAGTAATAGTTAGTTGTAAGGAGTTGTATTTTGAATTGCGTATATTTAATATTGATTTAGAGTTTTTGAGATCTATGTAACTAACAATAGATGCTGTGGTCGGTTCAATATTTATCTGAATACTTCTTAATCCAAGAAACTCAAAGTCATAGCCATAACCATCATATATTTCTTTTCAAAGTTTAGCCATTGTATGAAGTCTCCATTTTCATCTATTGCGTTATTAATAATATAGTCAGTGTTGAAAAAAGTTTTAGTAGTTTTAACTTCTTCTTTGGTTCTCTTCTTGTACTCACACTCGACTGTGATCTTATATTGAAAACTCTTAACTCTACAAAACTGCTAACAGTTTTTAATTTCTTCTGAAGAGTTATTATTAGCTTCATCTATATGTTGAATGTAGTTTTTGATTTTATCAGTAATATAAAATTCTTTCATGTTCTGGCTAGAGTTTATGTCGAAGTATTTTGTGTTTTGTAGATACTTACGATTATGACTATATGAGTGAGAAGTTATGGTTATTTTTATTTCTAAATTCTGCATGACATTCTTTACATTCATACTCAATTCCAGGGTAGATATTATCTTTAGGTTTAGGTTGGGGCTCGGGTTTAGGTTTATTAATATCTTTGGTATTATCTTTAGTTTTGGTTTTAGTTTTAGGAATGAGAAAGTACTCATCTTCATCCGCGTCATACCATGTTGCCGGGTACAGTTTCAGCTATGGGTGAAGCCCTTTTAGCTTTAGGTGGGGGCTCCATAAGTTCGGCTTCATCAAGACCCATATTCATTTCCCTGGTTCTTTCCTGGTTTTCACTTGATAAAGTGCGTTTGAGAAAGTCCTTCATTGAATTGAAGGATAAATTGCAGACGACACATTTGCTACTTCTGTTGACATCCATTTCTTTAGGAAAAAGATGAATTTTCAAATTAAGAAAAATGATTTCAAAGTGTTTTACCTGTAGGGATAAACAGTGAAAAGACTGTTGCTATAAATGTAGAGAACACCTTATGAGTATTTTATATGTAATGGTATCATTAAGGAGAGAGATAGAAATAGTCATATAAGTAGGCATTATAAAGAAGGAGAGTTTTATTTAACTTGTAGTATTTGTAAGGTTGATAAACTTACCTCTCACTTTAGGTTTAAGACTAATAAGTGTAGATTGTGTGTTTATTTGCAAAGGTATAGGTATGGGCGAAATAAAGATAGATTTAATGAGTATGTTAAGATACATAGTATCTGCGAAGGGGCTTCGACCTTAGTCCCCCAATCAGGTTCCCTCTGATTTAGATTTATTGTAATTTTGCGCAAGTGAGCAGGTTGTATAGCCTAATATTGATTTTTGGGAAAAAAATGTAATGTTAGTTTTTTTTGTGAGTATATCAGTAGTAAGGATATCAATATTATTGTATTAGTAGTAAGGATTTCAATATTAATAATAAATGTATTTCTCAATAACCAATCAATTGTTTATCATTTATGAAAAATGTAGTTCTGTCATGCACCTAGACTGTAACTAACTATCCTTCTGAACTTCTGCTAAGAACATTGTCAGAAATTTTTTCCATTTCGAATAGTAATGGTGGCACGTTCACATCAAACTTGTACAGTGTTTCCTGATGCTCGTAATTTAGCAGAATCTTCTTGAACTTGGTAAGGAATAACTGGAAGAGTTCTACTTTTGTTGGTTTTCCAGTCTCACTTTCATGTTCAGCCGTGTTTTCTGCTATGCATTTGTTCTCCTTACAAAATGTAATCATTTGAGTTGTTAAATTAGTCAACTCCTCGTTTAGATTTTCTGCAGATAAAGAAGTATTTGATAAAACTCCAGTTATTAAAGTCTCGTCAAATCAACAAAATAGTTTAATATTTTTTGCTAGTCTTTGTAGTGAAGTGAAACTCATGATGAATAGCAAAAAAGTGCTGTGGAGAAAAAAGGTTCACTAATGGAGAATTATTCTAGAACATTCTTTCTTCAAGACATGTTTGATCATTTAAAATTAGTTTTCCTTTCCCAAGTAATTGCCTGTTTTTAAGTAAATTAATAATTAAATCCTTCTATTAAATTAAATACTCTGTATATCTTATTTAAAATTTTAAAAAATAATAAATACTTAACTTACAAGCTAGTATTAAAAGATGTCTTATATTCGAAATTTTCACTCGTTTGATATCATTCTGCTAATGGTGATGGTCATTTCTGTTGATGGTGGCGGCCATTTTAGCATGACATGAACTTTTCCTTTTCATAATTTATTGATCTGTTTATAGATTATGCAAAGTGTGCACGCCTTGTGCTCGCAGTGGTGGCTATCTTTGTTGAATATTAATATTAAGAGTTCAGTCAGCTTAATAGTTAAAATAAAAAATGTTCCAGCATTCTGTTATTGCACTCTCCCTCACATTTAGCCTTTAAGATCAGTCAAGCAATACTGCTGTAGCGTGGTAAAGGCAAGTCAACCTTTTGAACAAGACCTCTCAAGACTGGGCTCAAAAAAGTACGCAGGTACATAGAATCACTCAGTTTAACATCAGAGATCAATCGTCTCCATGGGTAAAGTCAAAATTTTGAAGAAACTTTTTTCTTATTATCCAATTCTAAGCAATTTTGAGTGATTATCAGTTCTTCCGTTTCTATTGAAAAAAAAAACTTGCGGGCCGGTTAGCCTGATTTGTTTCAGTATAGTTTGTTATATTAGATATGAAATTAGGCTTTAAATTAACTTTGAAAACTTATGGATATTTGCGTATAAAATTCATAAGTTATACAGGCTATATGCCTTTTTTGTAAACAAAATTGAGCGAGTATTTGTGTATATAGTAGTGGATAAAAGGGGGCTTACAGTTAGCTGAACGATTTGTCCTGTTTCGACATATGCGGTTAGCATATGTAGGAATGGGACAAATTGGGCTGGTGGCTGTAAGCCCCCTTTTATCCACTACTTATAATATGCTTTCACGAATGTCAAAAATACGTGTTCCAATTATTCAACGGGACATTTTACCACAAATCTTCGCTGAAGACTGTACCCCAAATCTGGAAGACATCACGCATTAAACAACTACAAAGGCAAACCGCAACAAAACTGGAACAATGGTCCTACAGAGGCATATGTTTTTTATGCTGAATGTAGAGATATTTGTTGGTATAATTTATCAACAAAAGAAGGCAAAGGAGAATTTAAACACAGTCAATTTAGTGATAGACAGTAGATTGAGGCTCGCACTGGAAAAAAAGTGAAAAAAGCGGTCATGCAGAAAATGAGTTGTAATGAAATACTGGGAACGAAAAGTCATTGGGAACGAAAAGTCGTAATTGGGAACGAAAAAACGTCATTGGAAAAGAAAAGTCGTCATTGGGAACGAAAATTTGTCATTGGGGACGAAAAGTCGTTTAACATTCCCAGGTCTAGACCTCGACTCATGAAAAGACAATGCTCGACAAAAATGTGCTATGAAAAGACCATACTGGACTCATTTGAGCTATGAAAAGACTTTAGCTGGACTTTAAGGCATTCTGGACTTTAGCTCGACTCAGATTTTTTGCAAAAGACTTTAGCTGGACCCTAAATTTTACAAAAGACTTTGGCTTGACCCAAAGTTTGTGCTGGACTTAAGCTCGACACAATGTTTGCAAACAAAGTCGAGTTAAAGTCTTTTCATGGGTCCATCATGAGTCTTTTCATAAGTCTGTTTTTCTGCCATTAACGTTTTGCGTGCAATATTGCATATAACGTAGTCAGCATATGTGATCATGCACCTTTTACGATTCAAAAGAACCATAAATACCTCAAAAACCTGCATTATTTTTTTAAAAAAATAGCTAATAATTTTGGTAAGGAAAACAAACTGAATAGCGCCGAAATTTTTTCATGGCTAATGGGACTAGGACCAATATTCTTAAGCTAGCTGGTTTCATTGAATCAAGTAATGTGGTAATATATTCGATCTGAAAAAACTCTTTAACTTAAGAATTGACAAAATTCTTAAGGCTTTTGGCAGATTTCCAACTGATTCTTAAGTTGGACTGCTCTGGTGCAAAACTATTTAGTCTTGCTCCGGTTCTGCTTCTGTATGTACAGAAGCAGGAAACAAATAAAAAATTTGAATATTGAAAAAAAACAGACTTATGAAAAGACTAATGGTGGACCCATGAAAAGACCTTAACTCGACTTTGCTGGTTATTAAAAGACTAATGCTGGACCCATGAAAAGACCTTAGCTGGACTTTCTTCGTTATGAAAAGACTTTAGCTCGACCCATGAAAAGATATTAGCTCGACTTTTACTAGGAACCTCGACCGTGTAATTATAGTCAATATTGGCCCCCCCTACTAGACTTTTAAAGTCTTTTCATAAGTCGAGGTCTAGGCCTGGGTTATTAATAGGAATGTCGGTTGACAAATCAGATAGAGTTGGGGCTCCACCAAACCATCTTCTACATAATTCAATCAGTGCTGAAATCAAAAAATTTATTCAGTGCAATGAGACTAACTCTTACCTCTTTTATTTAACTGGTTCATAGCAGATGTATATTTTTAGCTGAATTACGAGGGCAAACACAATATTTCAAGCTAATGACTTTTTACAAGGGAACAGCAGCCACTTTCTACTTCCATGCTTGATTACTCCGGACACGTACTCTACTAAAAACTTTCCCAAAAGCATTTTTCGCAAGTCCAAATGCAGGAAAATGAGAAAACGGTGCGGTGTAGCTCTAGAGAAAAACGTTTTGGATTTTTTCCATTTGTGTCTTTCAGTTTAGTCGGTGCAGAATATTTGCAACCACAGGTGCACGGCACGGTTCATTTTTTATCCAATGATTTACAATGTAATGACACGTGCTCAGTAACTGGGTTTACATAACATACTGGTGGGAAACCTCCAAAAATGTTTTGCATCAAAAATGAAGTGAAAAATACATAAAGGATCCTCTAGCCAGGTGTAATTTTGGCAAACAATTAAACTCCCGAACATCATCTGAAACACCTAGTCAATAAAGCTCATCAATAAACAGCTTTTCTGTTTTTCTCTTCAAACTATTTCTTCCGATCTTGCCAAATACTTGAGAAATGAAGGTATTTGATTGTGCTTTGGTATGCAGTTTCCGTTGTAATTTTTTTTTAATAGTTAGTATGCTAATTTCGAACTTTTTCTTCTCTCTATCTAAGATTACAGTTTGTTCACGGGCAAAATCTTGTTTTGTTTTAGTTTTGTTGCTGCTTTTAGTTTCGTTGTAGCTCATTAAAGTACCAAAAATTATTTGTTTTGCCAATCTTTTATTTTTTTATCAACAATAAATTGTTGGTTTTTAAACAACTGAATATCCCACTATTATTTTGTTGTCGTTTTACGGTGCTCTTTCGGTTTCTGTAAATTTTATTAACCCTTGTTTGATCAATGAACCTTGCAAGTCCAAATTGTTCCTGTTTCTTTTTTTTGTGGTCAATTTACTCCATTTTGTTGGACAGATTGAATGCTCGTCAAAATTGCTTCGGTCGCTATGTATAACGAATATCATAATATCTTTTGTTTTTTTTGTTTCATCTAGTCTTCATATTCTCTGAAGCTGTTATATTTTTTTTATTTGCAATTGTCTTATTACCATTTTTTTCTAAATTTCCTGCATATAGCTCTTTAAAATTTTTCATTCGATCTCCAACGCCACTCAAAATCTTTTTTGTTAATGTATGGGCTTGATCTGCAGATTCAGATGAAATAGTTAATATGCTGCTTTTTTCATCTTTGTCTCCATTCTGTCAAGGATTATGGCTTGTTCATTAGTAACGGCTGCTTTTGATTTCAATATTGCAGCTTTGTGTTTATACAGTAGCATTGAAGCACAAAAATAATTGTTTTGAGCCTGCTTTTATGTATCATCCTGAAACTTTTGATGTGTTTTGATGTATTGTTTCTGCATTGAAAGATGACTCTCTGATACAAACTTGAAATCTTAACCAATATGCTCTTTGGGTTTTCTGTAAGCTTCCTAACTGCTTCTTTGTTCAAAGAACCTTGCGCCTAAAACGAGTTTGCGATCCCATTTTTGTGGTCAACTTGCATTAATTTTTGTTGGAAATTATAAGTGGTCGGTGAGTTTGCCTTGCTCGTAGTGCTTTTCTTTATCATACTATCTGCGGTTCTATTTTTAGTTTCTGGAATGATTTTGTCAGTACTGCGCAAATTGCACTGGACCCTGATCAAGGTAATCATTTGTCTTCGTTTATGACACATATCATTTTGGAACGCACACAGGGGGTGTGGTGCGTTCAAAAAACAGACGGGCGAGGATTTTTTAACGAGCAACATAATCGCACCGGTACTTACGGTTGAGCCAAAATCAGCCCCATAAAATTTTCATAGTTCACCACTTGTTTCTTAAATAATGAACTCAATGCGACACTTATCGGTCTTATAAAATTATCAGATTTGAGAGATACTATGGAAACATTACAGCTAGCGCTGAGAAGATCCTTGAACCAGAGGATCTCATCGTACTTTTTTTTGAAAATAATCGATTTGTTGAGATCTTCCAGCAAATTGCAGGATTTGACTTTATAGATCATCTTGACATCGCACTTTACTCAGCTGTGAAGCGAGAACTTGAATTAACTAAAAAAAAAGAGACTGCATACCGATAAAATACATCAACTGCCAAATTAGATGAGAATTTTTTTAAAGTCTTCATTATGGGCTCCATCTGGACAAATCTTTTTATAAGTATTTTTGAACAAGCATATAAACGCAGTGAAATTTTGAACGAGAAAAAATCTGGTTTCGGTCTGCCTGGTTTTTTTTGCAAAAATTTTTAGGATGGGTATTTTCATGAGTAATTTTGAACTAGGATATCAGCCTGGTTATGCATTAGGCTTTGCTTATGCGAAAATTGTTTTTACTTCAACTCTTACTGCAAATCTTGCTGGGGAATTTACTTTGGGGGTTCGTTTTATGGAATATAAGTTGAAGAAAACTTGTTGAAGAAAACTTCATCAAGATCAATATGAGTTGACGTACCGCTGTAGAACATTGCATAAACAATAGGAATAGATTTCTGGGGTCGTAAAAATGGCCGAAACGCGAAAACTGACCTTTTACTAACACTTAGGGAGATTGTTTTCTGAATTCAGATCTACAAAACGTCTGCTGAATATGCGTTGATTAATATAAAAATCAAAAGAAAGCACAAAAATCAAACTAATTCGAATTTGCTTCAAAAATATGTATTTTATCATTTGAAATTGTTGTAGTGCGTTTACTTTTTTCAACGAGTGTTGTTTCACTAAAACTGAGTCGATAGAAAATTGTGTCTCAGAGGTAACACTGTCTAAGTGGTTTTAACAGACCAAATTGTTTTTCACTGCACTCAACGCTTTTACCGCTAATCTTTCATTTTTTGCAATAATTACTGCAGTGAAGATGTTTGGTAAATTTAGCAGCGAATCTTTGTAAGATTTGCGATTCTTAGCGATGAATTATTTTTTCACCACCCTCAACGCATTCGCCGCTACTCTTAACCCTGTTCTTTAATATTCTCTATGGCAAAGATATTTGACAAATTTAGTGGTGAAATTTTGTTAGATTTGCAATTCTTAGCTGCGAATTCGTTTTTTTTTTCACCGCATTCAACGCTGAAAACCGCAATTACTGCATCTTTTCACGCATTCAGCGCAATTCTTACATGTTAAGCGATTTCTAGCGTTGACACCTCGACCTGGGTGTTTACTGTACGTACCCACTCACGAATAAAAATCAAAGCACTCAATATCAGTTTCTATGCACATATTAACCGGCAATTTAACTGTGGTATGGCTATTATGAAGGCGACAGATATGATGGAAAAACAAATCGTTTTTTTTTTGTTTTGTGAGGAAATCACTGTCCTCCAAAAAATCAAAACAAATTTTCTATAATTTAGGAAAAGTTAAAGGAGTTAAATAAATATCATTCAAAAATATTAAGCAATTTCAACTTTATTTTTTTCCACTAATCAGTAGTAAGTTTTTCTAAAACTGAGGTAATTTTTCTGTTTTTCTGAACAATTTTTGAAGACGGTGAATATTTCCTGCACAATCGCATATAAAAAACCGATTTAAAAATTTAATTTGATTTAAACCATAAAAACAACGCAATAAACATTTTTTAAAAAAACAATATTAACAGTTCTTTGTTTTGAAAGAATTTGTTTCAAAAGTTTGTTCCAAATGTTTGTTTAAAAGTTTCTGCCTAACCTTTTCCGTCGCGCGATAAAGAAGTATCTATATAGTTTAATACGCAGTTTCTGAAGCAGTATCTTTATAAAGAAAGACTCAGTATGTGCCATCTTTGCCATTGAATATCATAAAAGTAAAAAAAAAATCTGATACAATTTTGTCCAATGCACTTTCCAATGCAGTGGCATTAAAATATTTATCATGCTGTCTATTTCGTCATTCTGTATTTTTGACTTTCTGTCAGTATAATCACCCTCGCGCAGTTTAAAAGCCGTTTCACCTCAAATCTTTCTCCAATCAGTTTTTTGCTCATATTTCCCAACATTATTGAACGCAAGGTTTGTGAAGACTTGTCAGGAGCAAAAATAGACATTTTGAGAAATTTTAGAATGAAAAAATTTGTCAAGAAATTAAAACTTACCTGTTTGATAGAAAGGAGACTAGACAGGACTTAACACTTCCTGGACATTATTGAGTGGTAGTCAATCAAATTCAAGATTAGATTCCAACTCACAGCGCTTGAACTCAGTTTCTATGCATATATATTCTAAGCGCAACCAAGACCATCCAATGGCTGCTTTGAAGGCAGCGGTGTTCGATCGAGAAATAAATCACGCGTTTGTTTTTCTTAGGATCACTTGTGTCGAAAAAGTTAAAATTCATATTTTAATTCAAGGAATATTTGAAAAATATGGCATAAAAATCAAGCAAAATATCTGAAACAATTTTACTTTTGTTGTACCTGAGAGACAACCGACCAAAGATTGTTCAAATTAAAAGAACCGAATTCGTTTAGAAAAAATCTGAAAACATATTTATCTGAAAACATATATATTTTGCTCATATAATTTTGCTCTATTTTGTATTATTCCGCTCTTTAAAATTTTTGTCTAATCTTGTTCGATAAAATAATTGTTGTTGTTTATTGTTTGATATGCAGGTTCTGATGCAGTTCTGAGTGTTGCGGTTCTGATGCAGTTCTGAGTGTTTGAAATAAATAGTTTGCTTCATCTTTGTCGTTGTCTCCTCTTTGTCTAGATTTTTAATGATGATTGAGGAGTAACAAATAATTTTTGCCTTAACGCTCCACCATTTTTGGACCCAAGGACTGTAGGGCGTGTCAGGAGAAAAAATAGACATTTTGAAGTTCAAAAACTCATTAAAAATCATTTCAAGACAAATGATCAAGAACCCAAAAGACGTAATATGGTTATAACCAAAAGCTTCGACTAGAGAAACTGGACCACATATTCAATTGATCGTGTTGTCAAAAATGAGTCAACTCAGGGTACTAAATCACAGCGCTCAAAAACGAATTTTAGGGAAAACCAATTCGTGAAAATTAATTCAGTTCAGTGATACCACGAATATTGTATGCATCTTCTAAAGTCAGAGTTGAACAAAAAACAACTGGAAGCCGCCCTGCACTTTTCTATAAACAGTCGCAATCCTGTTGTCAATTGGTGAGATTGCGATTAGGGAATCTATGTGGTCAAGGAACGGTAAAGAAGTGATACGAGGCGCTGTAGAGTTTTGAACTGAATTTTTAGAGATATTTTAAAATTGAAAAATTCTTCAAGAAATTCAAACTTACCTTTCTTATATTTTCAGGAATAAATGATGCTTCAAAAAAGAATATTGTGTTTTCAGCATGAATTCACTCTGCAGAATGCTGAAAGAAAAGACACCAGAGAAGACTAAACACTTGCTGTACCTTATTGAGATTTGAAATCAGAATTTGACTCAAACTCAAGATTCCTACTCAGAGCGCTTAAACTAATTTTCTATGCCCTTGTCGTCCCGCAAATCACCTTACTGCAACTCAATGTTATGTTGGTTTCGTCAGTTGTGCAAGCTGTTCTGATCTCCAGTACATCTTATCCGATTCTTCTTGATAATCCTAGACATCCTATTTTTTCTATTTTCTGAATGCTCGGCTAGTTTCTTGCGCTCGTTTTGCCGACTGTTTTAAAATCTAACTTCAGTTTTAAAATAACTCAGTCTAAAACTTAGCTAATGAGTCTTTGCTGGAATTTTGTTACACAAACTGTATATGCAGCGCTTCCCTTTAAAGTATTTAAATCCGCTGCGTTCTTCAACAAGGTGCGTGTTGAACGCATTGAGTGCACGGCGAGTATTTTTCTCTGTAAATATATTTTGAAAATTATAGTCTAGGTAGATACTAAATTTTATTTCCTATTGTCTTAATTATCAATTTTATGGATACATTTCATGTTTCATTGTAATCTTCTGTGTGTGCAAATCTTCTGTTCTCTCTCTCTTTCTTTTTCACATGGAGTTCTGTTTGTCCCGAGTGTTCCTTGCCCCTTGTGCTGGTTGGTCCTATGAGGAAAACAAAATATGTATAATAGGTTAGAGAAACAACATGTTTTTGCGAGACCTTTGATATTTTTGCAGTATTTTTTCTTGCAAATGTTTCAAACAAACCGATCTCGTACTCCGTTCATGAAAATTTCTGTTGTATGTTGTTTGCTATGCAGTCGCTGATGCAGTATGCTTGAATTAAAAGCATGCTGCTTTTAGTTTTTTACAATCCAAGAATTGGATTGTATTGGTGCTCTGTCTTTTTACAATCCAAGAATTGGATTGTATTGGTGCTCTGTCTTTTTTACAATTCAAAGAATTTTAATTGTATTGGGGCGCTGTCTTTTTTTTTAAGATCTGTTCACACATTTTCATGATTTTTGAGGTCAAATTGGAGTAGTGATTTTGGTCACGCCGAAACAGGAAATGGAGTGGTTTTGGGGCGTGAAATTTTCTCGCTCTAATTTTAAAGTAGAGTTAGAATACGGTGTTTGAACAAAAATTCGCTTTATCGGTAGTGGTTTTTTGTTCACATGCGGCAATTTCACTTTGATTTTTTACTGTTTTTTCGATTTTTTGGATCGGATTTTTTTCTAAATGGTTTCTCCAATCCATTCATAGTCCGTTCAAGGTCTAGTTTTCTGTTTAGTCAATGAAAAGTCTTTGAATTGTACGTCAGGACTTGTCCTGCTATGTTTTTATTTTTGTAAGATGTGGATTCACACCCGTTTTCATGACTTTGAGCTTTCAAAACGGGATAAACAAGTAAAGCTCAGCGGGCATCAAGTTTCATTAGAGGCCCGCGTTTAGTAGTCCCTCAAGTACTCAGAGTGGTGAAGCTACTGGGAAGGCCGTAATTCAAGGTTAAAAGGTCTTTTTTGGGAGTTTTTGAGCCTAAAATAATGAAATTTTTAGCACTTTTTCGTCATTTTTTGGATTATTTGTTATACCAGTCTGAAATTGAGGTATATAAAAGTTGATAAAGGTCCTTTGCAAGACGTAATTGCTTTTTACGGCCACTTTAAGCGCTATATCTATTGCTACTCCAAACATAAACACGGTAATTTATACTAATGTTTTCAAATTGTTTAAAAATTGTTGTCGTTTTTTGAGTTGTTTCAGACTTTAATGTCAAAAAACGCCTCTGGTGTTTAATAATAGGTTATTGCATAGTTTCTAATGGTAATGAAGTGGTTTTAAAGATTTTAACTTCATGAATTTTACCAATTTTTTTTAATCAAATTTGGTTTTTTTTTCAAATTTTCTGACATTTGTCCTTATTCAAGTTTTCCAGCCCCAGGGGGGCAAGAAGCCTCATCTAAGGTTTGCCAACAGTTTACTGAAAATATTTTTTGGCCATGGAATGGTATTCAACATTTTAATATCTTTTACCAATTTTTTTGATTAAGTTGCAATTTTTTTTCTTTAAATTTTTGAAATTTTTATTCAGTGGCCAGGGAACCTCCTATAGGGTTTGCTAGTATGTTACTGCACAGTTTCTAGCGGCAATAAAATAGTTTCCAATTTTTTAGGTTTGCAATTGTAGGGAATTTTTTAAATAAAGCTTACAATTAAAAATTTTCGATTGCTTTCAAATTTTTCGATTTTTTTGTCATTCTCTGAGTTTAACTGTCTTTACTGGCCAACGAAACTTTTTAAATGTTGTAGACGGTTTACAAAAGAGAACTCAAGGGTCAATAAAATGTTTTGACATTTTTTATAGTCCTGTTTTTGGAAATTTTCTTCAAATTTTCTCTTCTCAGTTTCTTGATGCATTTGTCATATTTGTCCAGTTCATCTACTTTTAGTGGCAGATTCATCTCTTTCAAGGTTTTTGCGTGAGTTAATGAGTATTTTGAAATGAATCATATATGGCCTTCAATTTAAAAGTTTCAAGGGTTTTAGCAGTGATCGTTTTTTTGGTTAGTTTAATTGATTCTTTTAGTTTCTCAACTTTTGAGATTTTGTCTTGTTGGCTGGGATTGTTCAATTGATCTGCTGGTCAGGTTCATTAGGTCTGTCTTTCATTCAATTACTTGGATTGTACTTCAGGACTTGTCTTGTTATGTTTTTTTAATTTTTGTAAGATGTTTTCACACCTTTTTTCATGACTTTCTTTTGAGCTTTCAAAACGTGATAAACAGGTAAAGCTCAGCGGGAATCAAGTTTCATTAGAGGCCATTAGCCGCGTTTAGTAGTTCTTCAAGTACTTAGAGTGGTGAAGCTGCTGGGAAGGACGTAATTCAAGGTTAACAGGTCATTTTCAGAAGTTTTTGCGCCCAAAATGTTGCAATATTTTTGTCTTTTTTAGAATTTTGTTGGAGCAGTCTGAAATTGAGGTTCGTAAAAGTTGGTAAAGGTCTTTTGCAAGACTTAATTACTTTTTAGGGCTATTTTAAGAGATATATGTATTGCTACTCCAAACATAAACACGGCAATTTACACTAATGTTTTCAAATTGTTTGAAAATTCTTGTCGTTTTTTGAGTTGTTTCAGACTTTAATGTCAAAAAACGCCTCTGGGTTTTAATAATAGGTTTTTGCATAGTTTCTAATGGTAATGAAGAGGTTTTAAAGATTTTAACTTCATGAATTTTACCAATTTTTTAAAATCAAACTTGGTTTTTTCTCAAATTTTCTGACATTTGTCATTATTCAAGTTTTCCAGCCCCAGGGGGGCAAGAAGCCTCATCTAAGGTTTGCCAACAGTTTATTGAAAATATGTTTTTGGCCATTGAATGGTATTCAACATTTTAATATCATTTACCAATTTTTTTGATTAAACTGCAATTTTTTTTTCTTTAAATTTTTGAAATTTTTATTCAGTGGCCAGGGAACCTCCTATAGGGTTTGTTAGTATGTTACTACACAGTTTCTAGCGGCAATGAAATAGTTTCCAATTGTTCAGTTTTGCAATTGTAGGGAATTTTTTAAATAAAGCTTACAATTAAAAATTTTCGATTGTTTTCAAATTTTTTGATTTTTTGTCATTCTCTGAGTTTAACTGTCTTTACTGGCCAACGAAACTTTTTAAATGTTGTAGACGGTTTACAAAAGAGAACTCAAGGGTCAATAAAATGTTTTGATTTTTTTATAGTCCTATTTTTGGAAATTTTCTTCAAATTTTTTCTTCTCAGTTTCTTGATGCATTTGTCATATTTGTCCAGTTCATCTACTTTTAGTGGCAGATTCATCTCTTTCAAGGTTTTTGCGTGAGTTAATGAGTATTTTGAAATGAATCATATATGGCCTTCAATTTAAAAGTTTCAAGGGTTTTAGCAGTGATCGTTTTTTTGGTTAGTTTAATTGATTCTTTTAGTTTCTCAACTTTTGAGATTTTGTCTTGTTGGCTGGGATTGTTCAATTGATCTGCTGGTCAGGTTCATTAGGTCTGTCTTTCATTCAATTACTTGGATTGTACTTCAGGACTTGTCTTGTTATGTTTTTTTAATTTTTGTAAGATGTTTTCACACCTTTTTTCATGACTTTCTTTTGAGCTTTCAAAACGTGATAAACAGGTAAAGCTCAGCGGGAATCAAGTTTCATTAGAGGCCATTAGCCGCGTTTAGTAGTTTTTCAAGTACTTAGAGTGGTGAAGCTGCTGGGAAGGACGTAATTCAAGGTTAGCAGGTCATTTTCAGAAGTTTTTGCGCCCAAAATGTTGCAATTTGTTCGTCTTTTTTTGGAATTTTGTTGGACCAGTCTGAAATTGAGGTTCGTAAAAGTTGGCAAAGGTCTTTTGCAAGACTTAATTATTTTTTAGGGCCATTTTAAGAGATATATGTATTGCTAAACCAAACATAAACACGGTAATTTATTCTAATTTTTAAATAATTTTCCAAGTTTTTTGAATATTTTGTTGTTTCAGCTCTTGGTGTCACAATAATAGGTTATTTTATAGTTTCTAGTGGTAATGGAATGGTTTTCAACTTCACGAATTTCACCAATTTTTTGATACAACTTGCAGTCTTTTTACAATTTTCTGACATTAATTGTCATTATTCAAGTTTTCCAGATCCAGGGGGCAAGAAATCTTGTCTAGGATTTGCTAATAGGTTTTTGCAAAATTTTTCTTGGCCATGACATCAGCCGATTTTTTCAAATTTTTGAAAATGGTTGTCAATTTTTAGGTTTCTCTAACCTGAACAGCCAAAACGTTTCCTTTAGGTTTTGATAATAGGTTACTGCATAGTTTCTAGTGGTAATAGGGAATGTGGTTAGCTGCTATTGAGTTTCTAGTGGCAACAAAATAGTTTTCTGTTTTTAAATAGCCGCCCTCATCTTCTCAGCCGGCTACTATAGCGCTCCTATTTTTTTACTTCGTCGAATAAAAAAATGTTTCGCTTTACCTCATTTTGCCGCTTTTTCAACAGTTTGCGTGATATCTTTTTGACTTCTCTAGTCTAGTTTCTCTCTTTTCTCATTCTGCTAAAAGTGATTTTGGACATCAGTTGCTCAGCAAAGCAATTCAAAATGAACTGAGTCAGTATAAAAAATTGAAGTCAGAAGTAGAAACGGGATAAACTCATAAAGCCCAATTTTAGATGCCCGCTATTCGAACGGCGTTCCTATAAGTCTTAGTTACCATCTCTAATGCTTATTGGTATTGATAGTAAACCCTGTAGCCAAGTACGTTATGTTCAACTACGAAATGCCATCAAAATAAATCGGACTTAAAAAACGTTTTTTTACAAATTTTTTTTTTCAATATCTTCTATTCTTTCAATCCCAATCATGCTTATGGGAATCAACGGCGGATATTTTCCGGCTATCTGCCGGGTATGTTTTAGATTGCAAATATAAGTAATTTTTTAAATAGAGCTTGCAATTTAAATTTTTTTGATTGTTTTCAATTTTTTTGAATTTATTTTGTTATTTTTTGAGTTTAACTATCTTTATTGGCCAACGAAACTTTTAAAGGTTGCAGATGAGTTACCGGACAGAACTCCACAGAGAACAAAAAGAATTCGAACATTTTTTCCAGACTCATTTTTGAAAAATTTCTTTATTTTTTTCCTTTTCTTTTGAAGCATTTTTCACATTTGAAGCATTTGTCATTTTTTCGAGATTATCTACCTTCAGTGTCAAATTAACCTCTTTCAAGTCTTTTGCGTGAGTTAATGACTATGCTGCATTGTGTCATAAATGGCCTTCAAGTTAAAAGCTTCAAGAGTTTTATGAAGAATTGTTTTTTTTTGTTTAGTTTGATTATTTTAGTTTCTGAACTTTCGAGATTTCGTCTTTTTGGCTGGTATTGTTCGATTGATCTGCTGGTCAGGTACATTAGGCCTGTTTTTTTCAATTCCTTGGGTTGTATTTCAGGACTTTCGCTGCTATTTTTTTGTAAGATGTTTTCACACCATTTTTCATGACTTTGAGCTTTCAAAACCGGATAAACAGGTAAAGCTCAGCGGGCATCAAGTTTCATTAGAAGCCCTTAGCCGCGTTTAGTAGTTCTTCAAGTACTTAGAGAAATGAAGCTACTGGGAAGGCCGTAATTCAAGGTTAACAGGTCGTTTTTAGAAGTTTTTGAGCCCAAAATGTTGCAATTTTTTTTGTCTTTTTTTCAGATTTTTTGTTAGACCAGTCTGAAATTGAGGTTTGTAAAAGTTGGTAAACGTCTTTTGCAAGACGTAATTACTTTTTATGGCCATCTTAGGAGCTATATGTATTGCTAAACCAAACATAAACACGGTAATTTATTCTACTTTTTAAATAATTTTCCAAGTTTTTTGAATATTTTGTTGTTTCAGCTCTTGGTGTCACAATAATAGGTTATTTTATAGTTTCTAGTGGTAATGGAATGGTTTTCAACTTCACGAATTTCACCAAATTTTTGATAAAACTTGCAGTTTTTTCCATTTTTCTGACATTAATTGTCATTATTCAAGTTTTCCAGATCCAGGGGGCAAGAAATCTTGTCTAGGATTTGCTAATAGTTTATTGCAAAGTTTTTATTGGCCATGGCATAAGCCAAGTTTTTCAAATTTTTAAAAATTGTTGTCAATTTTTAGGTTAACGTGAACAACCAAAACATTTCCTTTAGGTTTCAATGTTAGGTTACTGCATAGTTTCTAGTGGTAATGGGGAATGTGTTTCAAGATTTTAATAGTACAAATTTTAGCGATTTTCAAATTGTAATTTTTTCTTTGACTTCCTGAAATTTGTCTTTTTCCTCAGTGGTCAAGGGTTTGCTGCCGTTGAGTTTGCTAGTTTGTTTTTGCAGCGTTTCTAGTGGCAACAAGATAGTTTTCTGTTTTTTTTAGATTGCAAATATATGTAATTTTTTAAATAAAGCTTGTAATTGAAATTTTTTTGATTGTTTTGAAACTTTTTTTGGATCTTTTGTCATTTTCTGAGTTTATCTATCTTTAATGGCCAACGAAACTTTTTAAATGTTGCAAATGAGTTACAAGACAAAACTCCACAGAGAAAAAAATGACTTGGAACATTTTTCCTTTTCATTTGAAGCATTTTTCACATTTCTTTTTGAGGCATTTGTCATTTTTTTCGAGATTATCTACCTTTAGTCTCAATTAATCTCTTTCAAGTCTTTTGCGTGAGTTAATGAGAATATTGCATTGTGTCATGATTGTCCTTCAGGTTAAAAGCTTTGAGAGTTTTAGGAATAATTGTTTTTTTGTTCAGTTTGATTCTTTTAGGTTCTCAACTTTCGAGATTTTGTCTTTTGGGATGGGGTTGTTCAATTGATCTGCTGGTCAAGTACATTAGTTCTGTTTTTCATTCAATTCCGTGGATTGTATTTCAGGACTTGTCCTGCTATGTTTTTTTTTGTTTTTGTCCCCTCGATAGTTGTTAGTTCTGCTTTCAGTATTGCACCTTTATGCTACCACTAACACATTAGAGTACAATAAATTGGATTTTTGCCCCCTTTTTTGTTTTATCTTTAATCAATTTTTGCTTTTCTTTTCGATTCTTTCTGACTTGAAATTAGACTTTATGAGCAGTTTCTGCTCTGTTTTCTGTTGTCAAATGAATGTTCCGAATATCACTTCTTAGTTGATATTCAATGCATTTTTGACTTCCTGTAAACATCATTACCTATTCGTAATTTAATGACAGTGGCGTTTCAAATCTTTTTTGAACTCTCATCGTTCCCTCTTTTTTGATGGATGCATGGGCCTTGTCTGCAAAAAAGTAGATATGTTTAAGTTGAGAAAATAATCAATAGGCAAAAAAAAACACTTTTAGCAAATTTTCAGCGAAAAATAGTCAACTAATAACTCAACAGACCTAATATGGCGTTAACAACAACCTTCTATTAGGCTACATTTTTTCGATTGTCGTTAAGAGACTCCCAGTGACATGAAAATTGATAGCCTTGATAAGAAACATATTTAATCTTGGAAAATTTTGCCAAGGTCTTGCCATGTTACATGGCAAGATAGTATCAAGATATGTACGAACTTGCAAGATCTTGCATGGGTGTCAAGAAACAAGATCTTGGCAAGATTAACCATGACATGGCAAGACGTATTAAGTTTTAAAAATTCAATAGCACACAAAAACATGAATTAGCACGAAACCATAAGAAAGAATTATCAAGATTTAGCAAGAATTATCCAGAATTATTAAGAATGTCGAAAATGCAGCTCCCGTTAGTTTATTAACCAACAAATGGGCCGCTTTTTCCAGTATATTGAAATTCATGGGTACACACCTTATACAGGACCGCCACCAAGAAGGCCCCACTAAGGTCCCGTGTAAAAAAAAAACAAAAACAAATTTTTTTTAACCTGACATTTTAGTAACATAAAATAATATGAAGGGAGACTCCGTTAACTCAGTAAACTGATCAATAACAAGGCTGCTAAATTAAGGCGATTAATTGCTTAGTGGACCACTTTTTTAATAGATTGTGTCTTGAGAAGATGAGACAAGGTCAGGATTCTAAGTCACAGCTCTCAAATTCAGGTTCTAAGAACACCTCGCAGTGCAGTTCAAGTCAGCGTTACAACGCCTGTTACCTAGCCCTTTTATAGTAAGAAATGATCGGAAAGCAACTCGAAGACGCCCGGCGCTTTTCTATAAACAACCGAAATCCTTAGAGTTCATTTGTGAGATAGCAACAATCAGGGAATCGAAGTTATCAATGAATGTTATCGCCGACGGGTGTTCAAAAGTTTTCCGCTGATTAGTCCTCGTTTTTGAAACGCAAAAATTATGGTGAACGAGACAGGTTCAAGCACAATATGGAATCACTTAAAGGTTTCAGGCTCTGTTCTATCTCTGAAAGCCGTGTATGTTGCGAGATACACACAATTAATGCCTTTAGCTACTTTATTTGTTTAGGGACTTTGCTAGAGTGCGTGAGTTAATTTTACACTTTTTTCATCGGCCACTTTTTTCCAGTGGGAACCAGTACAGGCTTTTAGCGAACTAATACCTAACTCCAAGGAAAACACCATTGGAGCATATTTACTTCTTTAACCCACAGCAAGAAAAGTTCCGACAGAAAGCAGAAAAAGAAAAAGAAGGAGAACAAAAAGCACAACGCAACGTGCAATAAAAACACTTCCCTGGCTAAGATACATTAGAGTATCAAATAATAAACAACTAACATTCCGCCCATATGGAAACTATGCATCGATTGATTTATGCCGGGAAAGCCCATCCCGAAAATTTCTAGGTTTTTTATTTTGTTGACCAATTTGTTCATATAAAAAGGTGATAGCCAGCAACCACATACTCAGATGCCAAAAACACACTCAGAACTTATCCGATGAAGTTATCTTCACTTTTTTTGAAAACGTTAGAATTTCGATCATAATATAGTCTTAAACTTAGTTAGAGTTATTAGAAAGAAATTTTAACTTACAAGATTAATAAGACAAGAGCAAATTGATTCATAAACCTTATATAATTGAATCGTCAAATGGTGCTTAGAATCAATAATCGGTTCACATTGATGAATCTAGATAGATTATATTTCGATAATATTATGTAATAATCAGATCTCTATTGTAAATCTCTAAAATCTACTGTAAAAAATCATTTTTGTTATTGTTTTATTTTTGATTTTTGAGAAATTAAAAGCGCTTTATATTCCACTTGAAAAAATTCATAGCCCAGCAGAAAAAAAAGATAATAGACATTGGGGTTGGCGAAAGAAGTATAACACAGTGTAATGCATCAGGATGATGAAAACAAATTGAAGTACACCCCGGACGTTCCAGAATAGTTATCTTGTAGGAATCGTACTATTTCGTACAAACTAGTAAAAATTTAGTACGATTAAGTAGTATTTCAGCCATACAATTATTTTTTGTGCTAGATAGTTATCTTGCATGATCTTACAAGAATTAGTAAGATTTGGCATTCTCTTAGTACCTCAGGCTTTTTCTTACTTAAACTTAGTGAGAGTCAGTACGAAAAAAGCAGGATAAATATTTAGTACAAGGAATATTCATCTTGTAAGATCTTACAAGTTTCTTACTAATAGCAGCCTAATTTCACTAAATCTTGTACGAAGTGTACTTACGGTAGTGAAGTCGTACAAAGTTAGCGCGAGGAATATTTATCTTGTAAGATCTTGCCAGAACAATATCTGTAATTGCTAATTCAGTCTGAAAACTTGCAAGAACTTTCAAAATTTCTTACTAAGTATACAGAATCTTGCAAGATGAGTTTGTACAAAATAGTACGATTCTCACAAGATAACTATTCTGGAATGTCCGGGGTAGAATCGATCAGTACAAGCCCTTGTGCCTAAGTAGACATAGACTTCTGATTTGTCATTTTAGCGATAACATCATCAGCTACTGCGCAAAAATATCAAGCATTACAAATATTTCCATGCCATTTAGCTGAAACTTTCATCTAAAGAGATATTCAATTCTTAGCACTGCTTTACAACAATGACCATCCAATATTAACGAGTTCTAGTCGATGAAAGAACTTTTTAATCAAAACAATGTTTGCGGAGTTCAAGGAGTGACTGACTCTTCTTCCTGCTCATACATTTGATTCCGATGCTTATGTGATACCCAGTTTGAATTGAATACAAATATTTTGAATGAGTTTTTTTCGGTGGCTCAACGTCCATGAAAACGGTGAAGTATACTTGCGATGTCTTCCTTCTAAGCAATTTAGGAAAACTAACTGGGGGGAAATAACTAGGGACTGAACAAAAGAAACCCGTTTATGACAGGAAGTTTCAGAAATGAAGGAAGAATTTTTATTCTTAGCAATTGTGGCAGCACTTCTATTTTTTTGCTGCGGTTTATACAATGTCTTGGTTGTCTGTTTCATCGGAAACTGAAACAAATAATCTTAAAAAGTAAATTAGTCGCAACCCTTGTTGAGAATTTTAACATAAAAGGACCGGGTCTGATCAAAATAGGGCATAAGAAGAGCGTGGCCGACCAATATTGAAAATGAGAAGAACAGCCGGGTTCATTTTCACGGGAACAAATTTTACTTTTTCCAGCAAGTTGCGATATCCCCGATGAAAAGATCAATCAAAAATGGTTAAAACGTTATAAAAAATTATATTTTACCAAAAAGGGTTTAAAAATGTTTTAGCAGTGAATGTAGTTAGTTTCTCTACGAGAAGCAATTTTTCATTGTTGAGTTATTTTAGTCATTGCAAATTTTACACAAAATCTAAACTCTCAAAGCTGTTGCTTCTGTTAGTGTCATCTACGCACTCAAAGTTACAAAAGAAAGATTCTACAGGTAACGCATGTTTCTTGTACTTGTCCTTATACAGTTCTCTTCTCTGCTTTGCCAAAAAGACCACTCATCGAGCACTCATTGATCTCCACACTCATTGATCTCATTCATTGGATGACCAAGTTTATAATATTCCTCCCTACTAAATGGGAGATCGTAGTAAAATTCCGTAGAAGTCATTATTTACATCTCAATCATTTCATCGGGTATTTACACTAGAAAGTTACGGGCAATTAACATCATAAGAGATCTAATGATCGAAACCCCCCGATGTGGGAAACCCCCCGGATATTACTGGACTTCAATTTCATAGCTTTTTTTCTGAATTCGATCATTTGTTCTGTGGTTAGCTGCTGCGAGTGCGAAACGAAACCTCATCACCGCATATGAAAGTAGACTGGGTCTAAGGCTGCCGGTTGACCTTCCTTGAAACTAGGCAAAAACATGTCTCATGAACTGCGAACGATCTACTTAATTCTTCTCTGCCGATGCGTGCGGGAGGTTACCGTGCTGGAGGTTGTAGTGCAGGTCAATAAAATTTTCACTATATGTAAGTGGTGACAGGATATCATGTCACTTTGACCACGGCCAGAGACAACGTTATCTCCAAGTATATTTATCGTACCAGTCTTAAAAAAAACGGACACTCGTCTCCGTTTCATAGTTTTTTACGCCTATTAGATGCTTCAATGAAGCCCAATTTGAATTTAGTCACCTTCAAACCTTTCATAGATGCGTCACACCTGACCCGCATGCTTAAACGCGAGCCGAAATGAGAGTTTTTCCGATATCTCTTGATGCTCATTTTTAATTAATTTAAATTCGTTTGCTGACTATCTGACTAAACATAACTGTGGCCTTTCCTTCGTATCTCTAAAGGGACAGGCATGGACCTAATATTTTCAGGGATGAATAGCTGCAACTTTTAAACAATCTGAGTGGTGCCGGAACCTGCAATTTTGTATACAACCAATTCAACTGGTTGCTTCGCAAGATGACATTCAGCTTAGTTGATAGTGATATTTTATTGTCCAGTGACTCATGACACGCGTACAGGTTTTTTTTCAATACCCTTAAATTGATCATCTTGTTACTATCATAATATCACCAAGAAACAGAAAACATTTGTAACTGGGCAAGCTTGATGTCCATTGTTTATCCTTAGTCTCTGCCGGTAAATCTGCTGAGCCGTAGAGGCCTGTTTGAAATCTAAATATTCACATGCAATCGGCTCCTTATACGCTTCCCAAAACAGCTCAATGTCCAAAGATATTCTTGAAATTTCCGTACTATTTAAATTTGTCATAGTTCGTTTGTGCATGTTACAGGGAAGCCTCTTCAACCAGAAGAACTCTAAATGGAAAATATGACCATGAAACGAACACTTGAGTTAAGTCTAACACAACCAAGAGATAGAAAAGCATGAATGAAGAAAAGAGCACCTAGATGCATAACACGTCTAAGTAGACAAGGTTACGGGTATTACGTAGCTAAATTTTTTCGTGACTGGATAAGATAATGTTACATCAAATAATAATACTAAAGGAAAAAAAATTGTTCTGAGAATCAAGTGCAGCATGTATACTACAGTTATGTATGCCCGATATTGTGTCCAATAATTTGTTTGTCTAAAAATAGGTTTTGAACTTCAAATTTTGGAAATTGTTGGTTGGATCTGTTGATTCGAATTTTTACACGCAGATGCATATTAGCTATTAAATTTATCTTACTACAGTTTTTAATAATCATGTCGCAAGGTATTATAGAAGCTAATGTATGATATGTACTTAGATGTGATCAACAAAAGAAAAAAACTGAAAGAATAAGAATGTATTGATCACACTGTTTACCCTTAGTCAACACCTCGAACTTGGTAATTTGGGAATTATGTTCTAGGGAAAATCCAGAAACCTTATTTTGAAGCAGTTGATATATTGTCAAGCGGGTTTGCAGGAGTGTGGATAAGGTAATTGATGTATACTGCTCCAACACTTTGGCGAATTTTCATCATGATACCTTAGTTTCAACAGACGGCACTAACTTTCTGTCTTTGTAGCTACAATAGAAACAAGGATGCTCGTTAATGTGCGTTCGCACATGATGTTCCGACCCGAGCTCATCTACACTTTTGACTTAATTGTCAACCGAATGAAGACATAATAAAAATAGATGTTTGAGTTTAATAAAACGTTTAAAAACCAGACTACTTATTGAATTACATAATGCCATGCCTCATTACACAACTGACGAGATCTTTCATTGAGAAAACTACGAAAACAAACAAACAACAAAAGAAGCAAAAAACAAAAATTTCACGGCAAAAACTAGGTATCTAAATGTGAACGCACCTAATAGCAACACCAAAAAGCAATCGTATAAAACCTTAACTGCACAAATTTACTTTGTCCATACTATACAGCAGATGGCAATTTTCCTTAACGAGACTAGGTAACAAAGTCGACAAAAGGAAATGTTAAGGCGAAAATGGAAAATCAATCAACTTTTTTTAAACCAAATAAATTCTAAAGTCTTAAAAATCATTAGCTTTTAACAAAACAATTCTTAAAAATTTAATAAACATTTATTATGAAACCAATTAAGACATAGGAACGGACTACAGAAGCAGAAAAACTCAAAAAAAAATGCAAAAACACAAATTATTGAAGCCATTAAAATTATTGGCTATTATCTGAATACTATGTAATCTTCCCTCCATTTTCATTCAAACTAATGCAGCTAAAAATATATAGAAAGATCAAATAAGTGCATTGGGGCCATATTTGAAAATCATTGGGATCTGTGATTACGCGAATATGCTAAAAGAAGAGAAAAAGAAACACAAGTACACCACTAAAACTTTTATTTAAACGCATATTGTCCACAAACAAATCATGAGTTAAGACATGATATCACTGGACATTTAAATTTTTTGAATACAAAAAATTGAATTAGACTTGACCTCTCAATGATGAGATTAAGCTAAGTTGACGAAAAAAACAACAAATTAAAAAGTTTTAAAAATCATCGAAAATGTATAATATCAGAAACTTTGAGTCTATTCGCTATAAAATTACTGCCTCGGGTAACATCAATCCTTGAAAAATCAAATACAATTCTTTCAAACCGGTCACAATTTTACGCCTAATAAATAAAATAGGTAAAAACCGCTAAATCAAAAAAATTGGGCGAGAAAAGTGTCGAAGCCATTAAAAATTAATTTTTCGAGAACGACTTTCTATCATCCATTATTTTTTTAATCACATGAGATTTATTTTTTGAAAATGACTTTGAAAAATCATTAAATATGAACAAATACATAAAAACCACGAAATTTCGAAACCAGTAGTATCAACCGGTAGTATCAACGCCATTAAACTCAATTGCTTTCACCCAAAGTCAGTAAAAGCGATTGATGGGATCATAAGAGTTATGCCTCGATGGGACAACAAAAATATTTGTCATTGACAAGTCATCGATACAATAAGACATTACAATAAGTCATTGACTAAGAAAACAAAAACAAAACAAATACAGGCAAGAACCAAAAAATCAGTAGGATAAAACGAGAAGAAAGTGTCGAAGCCATTTAGACCATAAGATTTTCTTAAAAAATTATATCTATGATCCATTGACTTCTTTTCTAAGCCAATTGGAACTAACACTGAGTGGATAATGTGATGAGATTTCAGAAGATCCCCAAACAAATCCAAAATTTTCCAAATTTCCAAAAAATTTATGAAAACTCGCGCATCCATTTTATCAAACCAATAGTTAGAAGATAAAGCCGCAAATTAGATTATTTTCGTTGAGGTAAGAAAAAAAGGGTTTCAGTATTTACTTAGGCGTTCGTACAGTTCACGAAGACAAGTTTAAGATTTGTTAATGTTCAAAAAATTCTTTCGAAAACTTATTTTTTTATTTCTTAACAGCCATTAAATTCAATTGTTTTCAACAGAAATCGACAAACTCGCTCAGTCAGGACTCGATAGAAAAACAAAAATGTTTGTCATGCATGAGTAATCAATAAGATATCACAATAAGTATTGTGACTATGGAACAAAAACAAGTACAGAAACCAGTAATCCATTAGAAAAATGCGAGAAGAGAGTGCGAGTGCCGTTCAGACCATATCTTTTTATCTGAAATTTTATCTATATTTCATTTAACGTCTTCTCAAAAACCAGTGTGAGCTATCAGTTTTCGGATCATTTGATAAGATTTCAACAGGAACCAAAAATACAAAAATATACAAAAATTTGAACTTTTTTTTTGAAATCTTGTGGCATTTCAAATCTTGTGGCTTTTGAGTTAGAAAAAAGCGGTAACCAAAGAAGGAACGAGAACGAACTTTGCTGCAGAAAAAAAGAAGGGGTACTGGTCAATACTGAGAATTTCTTACAAATCATGAAAAGAAATTTAAAATTGGTTAATGTTCAAAAAGTTTTTAAGAAAAATTGTTTTTAAAGACTTAACAGACAATAAGTTAAATAGCTTTCAACAGAAGTCAATAAATACGCTCAGTCATGACTCAATAGTAGAACAAAGTTGTTTGCCATGCATGGGTAATCAATAAGATACAATAATAAGTCTTATAACAATGAGAACAACAACAAATACAGGCAAAAACCAAAAAAATCCGTAGAAAAGTGCACGAAGAAAGTGTCCACGCCATTTCAACCATAGGCTTTTCTCTGAAAACATTATCTATGGTCCATTGAACGTCTTCCCTAAACCAATGGGAGCTATCCAAATTAGAATAAGGTGATAAAATTTCAAAAGTATCCAAAACATGAAAATATACAAAAATTTTTAAATGTTTTTGAAATTCTGTGGCATCGAAGTCGTAAAACCAACAGTTAGAACATAAAACCGCTAAACAGATTGGTTTTGGTTGCAGTAGAAAGGAAGGGGATCCTGTCAGTACTGAGACTGACTTACAGTTTACAAAAAAAGTTTATGATCAGTTAAATTAAAAAAAAAATTCGAAAAACTATATATAAAGCCTTAACAGTCATTAGCAGTCCAATCAAAGCACTGAATAGCTCCACTAGTGCTCATTACAAAATCCATCGCACTTGTACGCAACGATTCTATGCCATAGGGCATCAAAAATTTAGTAAAACCTCAAAAAGAAAATCAAAATTTAATTAAAAATTACAAAAGCTCAGAGTCGAAGCCAAAAAAAAAACATGTGCGATTCCTTAAAAACGCGTTTTTTATTCAGTAGGCGTCATTTTACTGTAAATCAAGCTTATCTTTAACCAAACATTGATATGAAAATTGATCAGTCTCCAGGTGACCTAAAAAAATATGAAGTTTTCTAAAAAAAAAAAACAGCTTTCAAATTGAATTCAATTTTTTTAATAGTAAACTTCCCTATGAGACCAGAACTAGTCTCTTAATCGCTTTTTGTGTTTTAGGAATACGAAATTGATTCCTTTTGTGGCATGAAATGTAATTTTGAATGAAAAATTTTTAAAGAATAGACCATAATTTGATGAAAAATTACACTAAAAGTGAACGAAATCATAGCAAGTATGACGTGTTCACACAAAACTTCAATCCTCCATAACTCCTCGAAAAATACAAAATTCCAAAAAATTTTTTAATTTCAAATTCTAGGCTGGACGAGCTTTTTAATGATACCAATCACATTTTTCTACGATGAATATATCGATCGGCCAAAATTGACGGAACAAAAAAACCCATTTGAGCATATAGCTCCTTACCCCACAAGTGGGGTCGGAACAATAAACGTTATAGCAGATCAACATTCTGTGAAAGAAGAAATTAAAGTAATCATCGGGATAAATTACATCAGTGATACCTGAAATGACTTTAAAAATTCATTCAAACATAAATTAATCAAGATGATATTGATACCAGAAGGTGAGTTTACATAGCAGTCAGCAATAAATGGTCTTCATTTGTCATATTAATTTAACCCTATAAACTTTACGCCAATACAAAGTGCTAATGCAAACTGTAATAATCATAGCTTTAAAATGGTCTAGGAATTTAATCCGTGATTTATTAATTGAAGTTGTAATTTTTTTATAACTATTTTTGTTAAACTATAACCATTGTTGTTCCGAGCCCACTTGTGGGGGGAGGAACTATAGACTCAAATGGGTTTTTTGGTTCTGACAATTTTGGCCGATCGATATATTCATCGTAATGAAAAGTGAGTGATATCATTGTGACATCAAAAGTGAGTGAAAACTCATCCAGCGCTGAAATAGATATTTAAAAGATTTTTTTAATTTAATTTTTTTTGAGGAGTTATCCAGGTTTAAAGTTTCATGTGAACGCGGGATATTCTGTTCACTTTTACCGAAATTTTTCTTGAATAAACTTTTTGCTCAGCAAATTTTAATTCAAAATTACATTTTACGCCACAAAATAAATCAATTTTCTGTGCCTAATAGACGAAAGGCAATAAAAAGACTAGTTCTGGTCTCATTAGGACGTTTAGTATAAAAAAGAAATTCGAATTCTAGCTGAGAGCTTTTTTTTAGATAATGTTGCAAATTTTTTGTTTTTTCAAGTAACCTGAAGAATAGTCACTTTTCCTATCAAGTTTCGATTAATGACATACCTCACTTGCAATCAAATGAAGCCCAATGAACGAAAAATTCAATTCCAAGGGACCGCTCATATTTTTTTCGGTTTCCTATTTCAGTTTTCGTAATTTTCAATGCAATTTTGATTATCTCTATGAGATTTTACAAAATTTTTGGAACCCTATGGCACAAATTCTTTGACTAAAATGCAATAGGTTTCGTAATGATCATTAAGTGAAACAATCTAGTGCTTTGAGTGGACAGCTAATGGCTGTTAAAACTTTGAAAACGAATTGATTTAATATTAACTAATCATCAACTTATTTATGTGAACTGTAAGTCAGTCTCAGTAACTCCCTGTTTCCTACTGCAACTAAAATTTATCTTGTTAGCTAATTTATCTTCTAAATATTGGTTATATGGCTTGAATGCCACAAGATATCGTTTTTTTTTAATTTCTGGACATTTCGTATAATTGATTCCTTTCGAAATCTTATCACGTTATCCTAATATTGATGGCTCCCGTTGTTTTAGCGAAGATGTTCAATGGATCACAGATAAAGTTTTCATAGAAAAAAGTTATGGTTTAAATGGCTTCAACATTTTCTTCTCGCATTTTTCTACAGAATGTTTTTTTTTGCCTCTATTTGTTTTTTTTCATAGTTACAAGACTTATTGTGATGTCTTATTGATTACCTATGCATGTCTTATTGTTTTCTTGTCCCCAAACCAAGACAAACTCAGCTTATTTATTGACTTCGTGGTCTTAATGTATTTTGCATTGCCATACACACTTATTGTGAAAAAAATTTGATGATCTATGAATGAAAATTATAATTTCCTCCACATCGAAGAAGAACTTTAGTCAATTCCATTGAAATTCAATTCAATTGTTTAGTCAATTCCATTGAAAGCTATTGAATTTAAAGGTTTTGATACTAGTGATTTTCTAAAAAAGTTCGTGGTTTTAAATTATTTGTTCAAATTTGTTGTTTTTCAAGTTATTTTGTAACAAAAAAAACAATCCGACCGCTGTTAAAAAAATAATTGAAAAAAGAAAGTTCTTCACTGAAAAATTCATTTTCTAAAGGTTGACACATTTCTCGCTTAATTTTTTCGAATTTGCTATTTTTGTTTTTTTTATTCTTAGGTTGACGTAAAAAACTGAACGGTATCATAAATATGAAATAGCCAGTCAAATGAATAAACTTACCCGAATCAGTCAGTTTATAGCGAATAGTCTTAAAGTTTATGATTTTATACATTTTCAAAATTTTTTAAAACTTTTCAGCTTGTTGTTCTTTTCGTCAAGTTGTAACTTATTCTTGTCATTGAGAGGTCCCATTCAATTCCTTTAAAATTCAAAAAACATGTGTACTAATTTTATGTCGTAACTGATTTTTTTTTGTTTGGTGGACGAACTACATGCATTTTCATAAAAAATTTGTGCGTGGTGTATTTGAATTTCATTTTCTCTTCTTTTAGCACATTCAAGTAATAACAAATCCCAATAATTTTCAAATATTGCCCAAATTAACTGATTTATTTTTTCAGTATACTTTCAGTTGAGTTAAAATAATTAAAAACTGAAAAAAATTACATAATGTTTAGATAATATCTAAGGATTTTGATGGTTTCAATAACTTGTGTTTTTGCGAATTGTTTGTAATTTTTTGAGATTTTCTGCGTCTTTTCACCGCTCAAATGGCTTAGTCTAATCAAAAACAGTTTCCATTGCTTTTATAATGACTTTTTAGTAAATTTATGAAGAGTTATTTTGTTATATACCAAAGATTTTTTCGACCTTTGAAATTATTTGGTGTAAAAAATGTTCATTGATTTTTGATTTTAACCTCACTTTTTCTTCTCTTTGTCGAATTGTTACGTAGTCTCATTAAGGAAAACATCCATCTGCTGTATAGATGGGAAAAAATTGGTAGTTAGGGTTTCATCTGATTGCACTTTGACGGTGTTACTAGGTGCTTTTAAACTTCGATATTGGGTTTCTACCGTGAAAATTTTGTTTTTGCTTATTTTGTTGGTTGCTGCTTTCTCTCGATGTCTTTTCAATGGCAGATCTCGTGAGTGCTGTAATGATGAATGGCAGTGACAGTGTGTGATTCAATTAGTGGTTAGGTTTTGTAACATTTTTTTAAACTCAAACATCTAATTTTGTTATCTCTTCATTTGGTTGACAACTAAGTCAAAAATGTAGATGAGCTCGGGTCGGAACATCATGTGGAAACGCACATTAACGAGCATCCATGTTCATTTTATTATTCCAGTCTCAGCAAAGCGTCGCATTGAGTTTTCTAAGTGTAAAATTGACACGATTACTGCTCTGAATCGGGACTGATATAAGACTTAGTAGTACTGACTTAGACTTAAACTGACCCAGTGTTGACATTGTCTTGACGCTAGATCAATTGTTTCTGCTATCGCAGAAAAATTTGACATTTGCAAAACGTATACTTGAACAGGGAAATGCGTTTTTTTGCCCTAAAATTGGCAGTTTTAGAATATAACTGTAATACTTCAATTAGTCTAACGTTATCTTTCAAAACGACTATCAGCTCTTATTTCCAAAAAAAAATTGGACAATGGAATTTCAATTTCTAGTTTCTGTTCGCTTCACACATATTCGCTTCACTTCGTTCAATTTTCTTTCCTTTTGCTCATCTTTTTTTAAATAAATGCTTGATATTTTGTTTTCGGCCGAGCATTTAACAGTCAATATCTTTTGAAAATGAAAACGCGGGTTTTGTCAAAAACGGTTCATTAATTCAAGTTCCGCCTTTACTAAAGCGCCCTTTAGGCTCGTCGTTCTTATTTTAAAGACGGTTAAAATCGAGTGGAAATTGATCATCCGTGCAGTTTTTCTACTACGTAATGCGTAATGGTTATTGATGCGCATTTTCCTATTTGTTTTTTTTTCAAATTTAGTCAAATTTTGTTCACTCGCTATTGAAGCCTCAATTGAAATTTTAATCACGTTTTCATTAGTCTATTTCAGGGCACTTGAATTCTGAAAAAGGAATAATCAAAATGCTTTTGAATTGTTATTATAGAACATAAATAATAAGCTTTTAGGAGCAGGTTCTATTTAAGCCTGACCAATTTCAGACATTTTTTGAGGCATCTTTCCTATGTCAATTTTTGAGGTACAATTATACATATCAACGTTGTCATTCAAAAAATGCTGCAAAAATATTTGCAATAAATGAAAAAAAACTGCCTCACATATTTCTGCACATGAGCTAAAGCTTTGTTTTACCCCTTTTGCTGAAGAAAAATTTGATGCAATTGAAAACAAGCAGATCATGAAAAATTTAAAGAAAACAGGAAATAAGCAACGTCACAGCATTCAAATTCAGTCTCTCTGAAAACCAACAAAAATGCGCATAAATAATTCAAATGTTTTACTCTAGGAAACAATTTTCTAAATTGGACAAATTTTGCCAGGATAAAATAGTCCGATTTGATTGGTCAGTTTGTTTGTTGTTATTTTGGTATTTTTGTTTACGCTTTGAACATATTTTTTACTTTTGTTTGCGGCTCTGCCTTATATTTGTTAATTTATCTGATCGATTCGTTTGATTATCAAGTTTGCATTCAATTGACCCGCTATCGCCCAAAAATGGCCCCGTTTCCTTGAAAAATTGGAATATTTGCATTTAAATATTTGTTCACTTTTACGGCTCGGCAGAAACAAGGTAAGACCAACTATCAAGGCAGTTATTTTCGTGCTATTTAGCTATACAAAAGCGTGAATTCAGTTGCGTGTTTTGTTTCGAAGTGATATTTGTGTGAAAAAAAAATGTATCACTTATCCGGAAAACAGCTCATATAATTTTAACATGTTTAAAAAACTTTTTGATCAAATTTAGTGCATAGAAATTTTTACAGAACTTTAGTTTGATCACATTTTTATCGAAATATTAGCGTAGTTAGTTAATAATAATAATAATAAATTGTTTACGGTAAAAAGTTAGTGTAAATCATATCAAGAACCGTTTTCAGATTATTACATTTGATAGCAGTTAATATTTTTGTCTAAGAAGAAACCACTTTTTATAAAACAAAAAATTAGTTTTTTACTGCGACTTTTTCAAAAAAATGGGGCAATTACAATTACAACAATTGTCTCTGCAAAAACTTTGAACCAGCGTTTACATTGAATTTAACTCATTAAAATTTCTGATTGTGTTCTTCGGCTTATTTGCTTGACTTATTATTGGTGAGATCGCGCAAGTAGAGAGCTGCACAATTAAAAAAAATAGGCATGATCAGGTAATCCAGAAAAAATTAGGCATCATTCGTATTTCATTTACTAATTTCAAAATGGTGCAAATTGAGTTTGGGCAAATATTTGCAGCCAATCTATCAACTGTTATATCCAATCCATAACCTGCTTCAAAATATTGGGTCGCCATTTGAAGGCTTTTGATCTTAAACTGCTAGTATATGATTCCCAAATACGAGGAAAATCATTTTTACCGGACCCCGTACTTATCGACTTCGTATGATATTTTCAGATGTTCTTTACCCAGGTTGAGGTACCAGACGGAAGCAAGTATGTCCAGACCGAAAATGAACGCAAGAGGGGGCGTCGTGCGTTCAAAATTACATAGTCTGGAAACATCAAAAAACGCACGAAAGTCTGCTTTAGCTACAATGACACACTGTGTTTCATAGAAGTAAGGAAAGTAATGTGTTTGTTCAAGGTAAAAAGCTAAAATGGTCAAACCAATCAAGGCATCAAAAAACGCGATCGTATTTTTGAATAATAGTCAATTTATTTTACTTAGTTCGAAAACATTTTTGATACCCTCTGATATTGGAAAACTTAGTTTCTATCAAGGATTTTTTAAAATCTGGGTCTTTTTACTTTCCCGTTCGATATTTTTTATCTTAGAAAGACGTTTTATCATTTTATCATAGAAAGTTTGCCTGTCGATATTTTTTTTTATCGTAGAACGATTTTTTATCACTTTATCATAGAAATTTTTCTGACAATACATTAGAAAGTTTTAGGAAGTTTAGAAAGCTTTTTTATTTTTTTTCATAGAAAGTTTCCCGGTCGATATTTTTAACATAAACTTTTCTATCACTTCACCCTAAAAGTTTACCGGTCAACAATTTTATCTTCGAATGTTTCATCATCACTTCATCATAGAAAGTTAGCAGGTCGACATATTTTTTAATAATCTTAGAATGATTTTTTGTCACTTTACCATAGAAAGTTTCAGGTCGATATTCTTATCTTAGAATTTTCTATCACTTCACTTTAGAAAGTTTCTCGGTAAACATTTTTATCCAAGAAAATTTTTTCACTTTAATACATAAAGTTAAAAAACCCGTTAACCACAAAAAAGCCCGTTAACAGAATAGGAGGACTGTTTAATTTGATTTTAACTACACGTAAGTTTCTGTTGAAATCAATCTAATTTAATGTTTCATCAAAAATTCAACTTTAACCAGTCTAACGACATTTTTTTTAATATAATTTTTTTCTTTGGCTTGCTTTTTTTCTCAATAAATAAAAAACATTTGGAATCCAAACTTTATTTAAAAAAATTGAGTTTCAAGTGAGCAAAAATAGTTTTTTTTTCATATTAAAAAAATTATTGAACTGTTTAAAAATTAAAATATTGCATCTCTTTAAATAGATTTTTTTATCTTTCAAAAAGATTAAAAGTTTTTTTCTGAAACATTGTCTATGTAAATTGATGGTCATAATAAGTATTAGGAAGTCTGAGAAAGAACTTTTTAAATAAACAAAAACTACAAAGATCTAACAGAATGTTATGCTCAAATAGCGGCGTTCTTTTTTGCTCCAACTCTCTAATATTTGTGACGGTTTTTGCCGCAGCAATTTTCATGGAACAATTAAGCCAAAAATTATTATAAACAATCTATAAACTGGCAAAAATTTTTATTTGATTGCGACTTCACTGGATAAGTTACTTTTTTGCACTATTTCCTTGATGATTTTTGTTGCCATTTCTGTCAATATCTCTTAACAATTTTGTCTAAGAAAGTAGCTTTATCATCTGACAAATTTGGTGTAACCGTTGTCAGTGACTTCCATGGATATTGTTTGTGTGTCTGAATTGTTCTAATGTAATTAAAACAATAGAAAAATATTTCAATTAAACTCTTTATATAATTGCTTTCAATTAATTTTTGCCTGAACAGATCTGGGCAGACAATTAAACTACTTTAAGGTATTAGTTGAACTTATTTGGTATAGTTTTTATTTTAACTTCTTTTTATAGACTTATTTGGGACATCTGTGTTTTTGGAGCTGCTAAGGTACGTCAGGTTTTCGCATTTTCTTCCTCAAATTTTGCATTTGAAAACTAAACCAAAATGTTGCAAAAAAATCATGTAGATCTCTTATGAATGATGACATCATTGTAATGATGCACATCACGTCGCAAACGAAATTAAAATTTTGAATGACACAGTGTAGATTCTTAGAGTCTAAACAAAACAGGATTTCACTTAAAACGCTAATGTTTTTTTTTTATATTTATATTTTATATTTTATATTTTTTTTAATGTCTTAAAACCCTTTTTTTTTGTTTTTTCTTACTTCGAAAAAGAGAAAGATAACACAGTTACCTTCGATTTTTGATCCTCAACTTTGAAGTCAACGTTGATCTTGAAGTCATTAATTACAATCAAGACAAATAAATATAGATATAGTCTAACATAAGATTTTGTCTTAAAAATAATTTTCGTCGCCCTTTATGAAATATTACCAATTCAACCACAAAACTGTCATCATACTCTAAATAATGAACAGTACTTAAATTTTTGTGTGCAAAATTACGTCTTTTTAAAAAGAGCTCAACTGTTTTCTAGCTTGTGACCTTGCACCACTGCAGTGTCATTTTTTCGTGACTCAATATCGGTTTTTGAAAGCAGTTGGTTTAGAATTTGATTAATATATGTGACCTCTCAGTAAGTCAATGCAATGAGGTATACGCAAAAATTATTGTAAAAAGTCTTAGCGTTAAAGCAAATTTAAGTACAAAAAACTACAAACATATGAAAATCCCTGCATTCAATGGAAAATTAAGTGGCAGGTACGTTAAAGTTTACAGTATGAAGTTCACTCTCTATTGGATACAAAACAACTATTTTTTTAGTTGAAGGCAAGAAAGGAAGCAGTTTTGTCCATTGATAACAAGAAACTTAATTAATTAGTTTCTTGGAAATTTTCAATACAATGTATTTATCCAATTAGATCTCTGCAACTCTACATCTTTCAAACAAAATATTAGATACTGATTGTAGCTAAAGCAATACTAGCAGAACTAGAATTAATTTTTTTACCAATATTACCAGCTTGTATTCAAATTCGAGAAGTAGAAGGTATAATGTTTGCTTAGGCAATATACAAATTACTACACAGTTTTTTGTTATTCTCATACTACCCAATAGAAGAGAGTGCGTCTCTTAAGGAAAAACACTCAAAGTAGAGCAATGAATGCTTAACTAAAAAGCAAAATTTATTTTAACTAAAAATTTTTAAACCATAACTTTTTCCAACTTAAGTTCTTAAACCATTAATTTTAAATGTTGGTTATAAAATTGAGCTTAATGTAGCTTAAGGCAATATGATCCATAGATGAATTTGCCGGGGAAAAGTTTCCTTGAGAAACCGAAAAATTTAAATAAAAATATGTATTTCCTTATTCGATTCAATTTTTTGAGAACTTTTTAATGGTTTCATTTTTCTTGTTCATGCATAATATACTGATCGGCTAAAATGGATTACATAAAAATTCTGGGCTGGCATCGTGTTTCTAACCCCCCAACCCAAACATATTTGAAAGGTTGGAGCAAAATTACGATAGCCGCTGTTTCTTTGTTCTCGATCAACTTTTTTCAATCAGACACGATTTTACAATTTTTCAATCAGACACGAAGTTGAGGTTTTTCATTTCTCAATGGCGCACCACACACACACACACACACACACACACACACACACACACACACACACAGCTCGAACAATGGGTAATTTTGCATTAATAAAATAGAATCAAAGTTTCCCTTTATGCTAATTCATTCCCTTTAATTATGGGACAGGAAATGTCGGGCATATTTTCTGTATTACTTATTTTATTAGTCTAGCTTTGCTGCTTTGATGACGTAATTATTCTACATCCCTAATTGCCAATTCTGTAATTTTTCTGCTCGAAAACATTTCCCTAATTTTCTATCACGTAATCTTCTCTGAATAACCTTAGCATGAGGATAATGGAACATTAATTTTTTCTAAAAAATATTTCTCCTGCGTCAAAGCGAGTTGATGTTAATTGCTAATATCCTTGAAAACAGGTGCAAACCTAATTTTGCGATTGTAGGCCGACTTCGCTCGCATTTTGATCACACCACATGAAAATTGATGTTGTTTTAAAAGGATGAATATGCTTAGTGGTGCATTTATGATACTCCATTACTCCTTGTTCCTTTTCCTTAATTAATCATTACGAAACAGTCATTACAACCATCACAGTATATCTGTAAGCCTTTTTAAAGCGCCATATTCCCAGTATGACGTATCTTAATTTGTGAGGGAGGTCTTTGCGTAAGCGGATTGTGTCAATTAAAATTAAAAACGAAAGGGAAACGCTAGAAGGTTGAAAGGGAACAACCTAATGTTTTCATAAGATAAGCTTGACATAGCTTGACAAGAAGCTCTACTTGTTCAACGCATACTTTGCTATAGAGATGAAGACTCGAGGAACAAGAACAGATCGTGAGAATGGGTCAATAAGAAAAAGCCCAAGTTCGAGAGCTTAAGACCAGTTGGTGTAATGGTTAGCACAATTTAGGTTTGCAAGTAAGGGATGTTGGTTCGAATCCAATACCGGACCGTTTCCACAGTAATTCCTCCTGCTCAGACCGACTAACAAACAAATTTCTATTTTCCGTTATTTCGTTCTTTGTTTTCAGCAAAAAATGATCTGTTTAACTTCAAACTTACACAGAACAGAAACAACTAAGTTGATTAATTCAAATTGTGTCCCTCTTTTTCACGCTTTTTTGTATAGTACCTTCCCAAGTTTAGACCTCGATTTATGAAAAGACTTTATATTTCTAGTAGGGGGTCCAATTTTGACTATGAAAAGCTCCTAGTTAAAGTCGAGGTAAATTCTTTTCATGGGTCCAGATAAGGTCTTTTCATACTAAAGTAAGTTGAGCCTGAGAATGGTCGAAGACTGCATTTTGTGGGATTAATAAAAGTTAACTTTTATATACTTCTTTTTGTAGATGTGCAACATCTACTAGCAACACCAAACTAGCGTTGCAACAGGCAGTCCACCTTCGAAAAACAGGTCGAATTTTGTCAAAAAATCTTAAAAACATTGAATTCCTAATTAAAATAGTTTTCGCAAGTAATCTATATTGCGAAGTCGTTCGGCTGAATTCAACAAATAACAAAACTTTTACAATCGATTTTTCATTGGCAATGAGTTTATTGTGTTATAATTTTGTTCATTTGATTCCAAAAATTGTTGTTTTTTTAAATGTATTTAGAATAGAACAGCTCGCTTTTCGATAAAATACCAGAAACATTGAAAAATTTGAACAGTCCCGTTATAAGCACTAGCCATGTTTCACCGCGAATGTATTTTTTGGGTCCAGGGTGAACCTTTTAGACCAAGCTAAAGTAGACGGTCGCTAATGTCCAGCATCTTAAAATTGGGTCGAGCCAAAGTCTAGTTGAACGATTAGGTCCAGCTAAATTCTTTTCATGGACTGTTTGAGTCGAGCATGGTCTTTTCGTACCACTTTTCGGTCGGGCATGGTCTTTCCATAATTCGAGGTCTGAACCTGGGTTATTCGTTTTCCCCTGATTTTAATTTTTCGTACAATTTACAACAAAAGTTAAGAATCTAGGATAAGTTTTTGAAAAGAGTTGTATACTAAAGAGTTGTATACAAAATACGGGATTGGTTGGGTTTGGGAAAGCCTTTTGGGGTGAAAAAATTTGGGGGCAAAATGAAGTGGGGGTTGAAAAAAGTGACACCAATTCGAATAATTACGGTGCCCTTGAAAAATTTACAATCTTGATTTTCTTCATTAAATTGCAGCTATAATTGGAATAAGTCTTTTAATACACAAAATTAACGCAAGAATGATTTGTTCAGCTGATCTTCAGTCGTCTGTCACCGACTGTTACTAGCATACTGGAGGTCTGTAATTGCTATTTATGAAGGGGGCGTCTATGATTACAATTTCTAGGTAATGATGATTTGAGGCGTGAGAGGGAGGAGAAATTGGGCGGTTCGGGGGGGGGGGGGGGGGGGTTGAGTTGTAGTACTTGTTTTTTTTGCTATACACATATATAGTCAAGTCATCAGAATCAGGCTGGTTTGTATAAACTAATTTGTCAATAATTTCCACAACGGGGGAAACTTTTTTTGCATCAGTGGTAATAAAGAAAAGCGAAAAACAAACCACGCCCATTCTAAATCACAATACTCTTCAAAGCTAGCATGTATTTAACCCCCCGTTCCCTTCACCACCTCCCCACATGGTTTATTTGGAGGTATATTCAAAATTCTTTATACCAATCGGAGTATGAACACTGAATTTTTAAACTGAATATTCCGCTGAAATCACTCTCATATTATTACGTAACAACGTCTGATCAACATTTATTTTACCCTAAATTTAATAACCAACCTTGCCTTGATGGCTCAATCAGCGTTGAAAACATTTTTGTTCGTCCTCCGATAAATTGGAGTTTATTTTTTCCACTTATTTGCAATTCCAGGTTTGCACATCAAAGCCAAACTGTGAAATGGGAAACAAATTGGATTTTGGTGTAGTTACAAATTTCAAATTACACCAGGCATGGAAGGCATTTTCATCTTTTCAAATATTTCTGTTATCCAAAATAAGTTTAACTTTGTTTTTAAATTGCACTTTTATTCAACAAATACATTTTACTAGAAAAATTGTCGCTAAAAATGCTAAAATTTTATTACCCATATGATGCCATTAAAAGCCATTTAATTTATCAATTGTTTATCATAGTGGTGTTTATTAGCAATTTGGGACCGGCTATTGTTCACAAAATTGAAAACAATTTTTAGGGAACCGGTAAGTCTAACTTCAAAACCAATTTTGTGGCCCAATTAACGATTTCAGTCCAACCAGTTATTAAATGATGACAAGAGTTTGGAACGATTGCCGTTAAATGATTTTGAAGAAATTTTAGTGCTTTTTATGATAATTTTTGATAATTTTTTATGCTGTTTGTTGCCGTCAGCATAAACTTTAGAATAAAACTTTTAAATTAATTTATAAAAAGTGCCAATAGTTTTTTGTTCAGCGAAAATTAACTGAATGCTTAAACTTTGCGAAGAGAAGAAAAAGAGAAACCTTGAATAACATAGATGTCAAATATTTTGATTCTTTTGCTCACAAAAAAACTAGAGGCTCATAACTGATGCACTATGATACCAAAAAGCTGCATACAGCACAATTTTTAATCTTTAAGCGTTATATTTGATCAATACGTTTCATTTGTGCTATGGGATAAAAAAGCGCGAAATTGTTAAATTTCAAACACAATTTCATTCTCATTTTTCTGCTTAAACAGAGGAGATAGATGTTTAAGATGCTCTGTTCTCTTATTGTTTGGCACGCTGTTGCGATTCGAAATGTACAATTTTCTGGACAAAAACAGAAGTAACTCAGCTTAAATTCACGATATAGTGTACCACCGCTTGCATACAAACGTCTCCGAATTGAAGAGGCTCAAAGCATCTCTAGCAAAATTCTAGCAAAGGAATCAATTTCAAGTTCTCCGGAGAAATAGAGCAAGATTTGACAAAAATTTGAGTTCGAACAAGCAATAATTTATGTTTTGTGTTGAAATGCAATGAGATGGCCGGAAACTGTTGATCAAAAAGTTTATTTTTTGATTTCTGTGGCAGTCTTTAATTTTTTAAAGGTGTACGTAGTTTTTTGGCCCCTTAGCGTATCTTCTCAAACAGAAGACGACAAATGCACCTGGATATTTAAAATAATGTTTTTTAAGTTTCAAATCTTTTAAGAAGAATATTTTGAATTGATATTTGATTACATTGGTAACACTGATTAATAATGGTTATATAAGAGAGATTTTTCAAACTTATATAATAATCGATTAAAATTTCTACATCAACTGTTTCTACAATCAAAACAAAACAAGAAAATGCATTAAAAGAACACAAAAAATTCGAAGAAAGGGAAGAATGATAGAAGATAATACCACCTTGAAGCTTAAAAAGCAGACAAATTAAGGAATGCACATCAACGACGGAAAATAAACAGACAGCTTGTTTTTCCCAAAATTAACAAAACGATGTTTAGAATTTTTCTACTGTTTCTAAATATCCCATTCTGATTAGAAATAATTTAATTCCACCTGTTAAACCAAAAGAGCGCTTTTAGTCTGAAATTTTTGAATTTTTCTTTCGTTGGATTCCAAAACCATATGAAGTATATGCCTTGCAACTCACCTTCCGTGGTTCTTACACTTCAAAATGAAATAATTCGAATATGGTGTAAGAAAATGCAGGACACTACTACACAAGTATTTTCGGATTAGGGAAAATATTACCAGAAAGAATAGAATTCGTTTTTTATGTGATGAATGTGTTCCGTCGCAAAAACCGAGCAATAATACAAATACACGAAACATTTCCGCAGCATGATTGATTAAAATAGGCACAACAAACTTTCAATTTTCAACAGTAACGTGATAAATGGTACCTGCTCACTAAAAATTTTCATTTGAAAAAACTTAGTATCAACCACACTTGATTTTGGCACGTAAAAATCAGTGAATAAAAAAAGTAAGTTATTATGAAAACAGTTTGATTGTTTTATTTCAAAGTAGGAGGATGAGGTTACAAAATTGTCAATAAAAGCAAGTAAATATAATTAAAAAGTAACCAAATGAGAAGATATCGAACGCTTAAACTATTGTCAATACATATAATAATTATTTTTGTAGAAATGTAACGAAAAATAGACTCATCGCCAAAAACCGAATGCAAAATTACATTAAACAATTGATTGCATAGTGCGTAATTTATAGCCGAAAGGCTATAAATTACGCACTATGCTTTTCATGTTATCTTTTCATGTTATCTCTCTCACCGTTCAAATAACTTTTCATGTTATCTCTCTCACCGTGTGGTAATAAATGCCAGGATAAACTCACTGAATAGAATAAATTTTTCGTTCAAACTCAGCTGACTTTTTCCAAAATATATGGTCAACTTTTCTCCAAAGCTCAAATAGCAGATACAATTTTTCATTTTCAATTTCAATTTTATTTTCAAATAAAGATTTAAGATACTTGAAATGGTCAAGAAGAAATTAAAAAGTTCCGACCACATTTCTTTTTCAATTTATAGAAAACTTTAGATAGGAAAACGTGCCACAACTATTTTGCTTCTCATGCCCATAAAATCACGTGCACACAATACACCTAAAAATAAGTGGTTGCTGTAGGTAACGAGCACTGGTTTAGTTGTCCATACATATGTGTTCTCATAAAAAACTCTTGCAAATCGTAAACCTTGCAAATCGTAACTTTTATAACCAGAAAACTGCCCTAGCAAAATTGAGACTTTGAAGAAAATAATTTAAAAATTTAAAATCACTTCTGATCTTCTTGTGTTCACAAACTGCTGTGATCACGTTTTTTACTTTAGAAATATAGGTTCCTTTCTTAGTATTTTCAGAGGTTATTACTGAAAATTTTGATCTTTTGAGTTGTAGTTTTTGCAAATTACAATAACGTTGTCGTGCATTAACCCATTCATCACTCAAACTTGCAGTATTCACTAATCAATTATCAATAAAAACAAAAGTGGTCATTTACATCCAAAATTTTTGTCCGAAAGCTACTGAGATGAGAGGTCATTCTTAAATTCCATTTCATAAGACATTTTTGTTGACGGTTTATTGCGGGATCAACCACAATCAAGAACTGCAATTTGTTTAACATAAGTCTTTTTGATGAAAATTTTAGTTTGAAACATGCATGCTTTTTAAAACATGCCTGCGTAAGTATATGCAACTATAATTTTTTTGTAGTTTTTCCTATAATAAAAATGTTTAACATTAAGCTAGGCTGCTTACTTAGGGGCAAAAGCTCCGACGTAAAGCGCTCGGAAATTTTTTTGAAACTTCAAAAAATTTTTTCGAGCAAACCTTTAACTCTTCAATAACAATTGAAATCATCATGGCTGGCATTTATTTTCTTTTTAATTCTCACATAACAATTGAAACAGCCCCAGTGATTCCGGAATTTTTATCGTGTAAGATCTGATAAGATGCTGACTAAGAATTTGAATCGTGTAAGATCTTGTAAGATCTTACACGATAAAAAAATCTTTAGTCAGCATCTTACATGATAAAAATTCTGCTGACAAGAATTTTTATCGTGTAAGATCTGATAAGACAACTTACAAGATAAAAATTCGCCTGATCAGAATTTTTATCGTGTAAGATCTGATAAGACGTCTTAAAAGATAAAAAATCCGCAGGCTATTAGAAAGATGGTTTTGTCAGAAATTTGTCAGATCTTACACGATAAAAAATCCACAATCACTGGGGAGTGAAATAGTAATGGCCGGCATTTATTTTGTTTTAATATGAGGAGCTCAATTGATGGTTTCCTGTTAGCTTTTTTTGCTATACTTAGACTCAATTTGGTAAAAACTTTCTTGCTAATCCTGGAACTTTCTGTCCCACGCGCAGACTATCCCAATCCGTCATTTAATCAACTCTTGTCTTAAACTTGCTTTCCTTCTACTGACACAAACAAGTAATAGAGGAATTGAGTTTTATTCTGCCTTTCTTGATCTTATGTGCTTTTATTTGTTTTTATTTAATCCGCGAAAACAGCTGCTTTCAGTTCAACATGATCATAATCACAATTTATATCCTGTGCAAAGTTATCCCAGATTTTTGATCATGAAATTAAATGGTATATTAAATTAAAGATACTTGAAATGGTCATTAAAGATACTTGAAATTAAATTAAATAAACTGTCACGGCTCAATGGAAAATAACTCGAATAAAGTGTTGTTTAGTTTTTACTGTTTTCCATCGATTTTTTTTCTGTTTTTGACGCTTCATTGTAAAAATTGCCTATTAAATTTCAATTATGTAATACCATAGTATCAACGAAACAGGGCTCAAAATTTTTTTCAAGGCCGCGATGTCATATAGGCACCATCATTAATTTTTTCCCCTCTATAAAAATCTGAGTCCATTAAGAAAAACAGCGTCAATGCGTTTCAGACAGATTGTTAAAACAACAACAAATTGTTTTCCTGTTTATTCCATTCATCTGTTCACGTCTACCATGACGTCAGAGTGCTTGTAAGTATACATGACGTCTGAAAATTTCGAATTATGCAAGGCGGAGCATTTATAAGCATTGTCTCGAAATTTCTCCAAAATTGCAGAAAAGCATTTTATTTTCTGATTTGAAACCATATTTTCTTCAGAGTATAAAATTCGATGTAGCCGAGCTTAGAAAAAATTGGAGCTGAAAAATGGCAAATTTGCAATGTATGCTAATCTCTCATCTTTCAAATTTTAATAAAAACCTTTTTAAGCTTCAATTATGTGCCACTACAAATTTCATGTATAGTGCGTAGAAGGACAGCTTATTCTATTTTTGAGGACTTTGAGGGGAGGGGAGGGACTGATCATATAGCAGGGATTAAACGTCTAAAAGGTACAAAGCAGGCGTATATGTTTGTGGCATATATTGTTAGTAGTAAACAAATAGGCAAAATAAAACCCTAATCATGTTTGTGTGTATTCAAAATAAACTAACAAAGGACGTACAAAACAGATTAATATCAGCAGAGTGTACGAATTAGGCTAAGATCTGCTTTGGAAAGAGCTTCAACAGTACACAGAAGACTGTCCAGATTTTTTTTTTTTAAAAAAAGAAAGATTGACGGGATCTCACTACCAACCCCCTCTCGCCTGGTGGATGGTTTGAAAAATTAAACACCAAATACCAACACTTTTTGATTGTTCAAAAACTAAAATACAAAGCTCCGATATTAACTGCTAAAGTTGAATTCATTAAAAATCTAATTAAAGAAACAGTAAAAATAAGGCGAAAAATTGACTAAATTCTGCCAATTTTACGATTGAAACAAACTCAAAGTAATTCCCGGAGGTTGGTGGCAGAGAAAATCAGCGCCGAATCAGTAAAGAGACATTCTGTTTTTTAGGATGGCCAGTAATCTGTTCATGTCCCAATTTAACCTGGCCAGTCTTGATTTTTGAGTAAAATTTACTGCATGAAGAATAATATGCTCAGCCTAACTCCCGCCAACAAGGTTTGATTTATATGCGATTCGAGCCTCCGCGTGGGTAATTTTAACATTTAATTTGCGTAAGAACTCGTAACCAATAAGCTAAGGGGCTTTGTGGCAATTGCGTACAAACTAGCTACTATAGTAATTACCAGTTATAAGCTACAAAAGTATGATATTACTCTGCTCAGACTTAACTTTGGGCTATGAGTAATTTTCAGACTGTACAAAATATATCTAGCCTGGGCTAACTCTATGACTTCAATATAATCATAATGAAGAAGAACTGAACATAAAAAATTTGAAATTTTCTGGAGATGCAATGTTTCAGAACTGAATTAAGTTTTTACACTCGAAATGTGCTGGTTCAGCGCTGAAATGCTCTGAGACTCAAGTCCGGGTATCAATCAAATCAAAATGTGACCGAAACTAATATAAAGATTACATTTAATGAAACATACACCAGAGAGTAAAAAGGTTTAAAATGAAATACCAATTACCATTGTTTTCTGATAGTTCAAAAAATGGAATACCAAACGTCGATAACAACTGTTGATGTTAATGTCAAGACAGTCTTATAGTCTTATTTGAAACAATAAAAGCAGAGCAGGAAAAAGTATTGACGTGCAATTCAAAGAATTATCACTGGCTACGCCAAGAACTAGGCCTAGATTGGCGTGTGAATGGATTGGAAAAACCATAGAGGCAAAAATTCAACCTATAAAACAATTTAGAGCAAAAACCACAGAGTAATTGCAGCATGTGAACAAAAAACTGCTAGCAAAAAAGCGAAACTTTTTTGTACACCGTGCCTTCGCTCTACTTTATAATTGGAGAAAAAAATTTTCATGTCGCAAAACCAATCACTTTTGCGCTCCACTTCTTGTTTTGGCGTAACCAAAATCAATAATTTAATTTGACTCCAGAAATCATGAGATTCTGTGAACAAATATTAAAAAATGGTGGGAAGACTCCGGAATCGACTCAAAGTAAAACTTTACTTACAACCTGTCCAATCACTATGTAAAACCATTTACTTCGTTATACTAATCAATTTGAAAAAAAAATCTCGAAAAACGAGAAAGACCAAGCAAGCTTTTTAGTGCAAATTGTTAGCAATCGTCGACCTTATGGAACAATTTCTTTGTGTTTATAGCGCTCTGTAAGACACCCAAGCGCACTGGAAAACAGTTCAATACATAACCGTATAATAAACGCTATTAACTAAAGAACAATTGTTTCGTAAATTTTATGAAAATTTTTCCTATCAATCTTCAATTAAACTTAGTAAAACTGCCATGAGATGACCATAAAAAATGGTTGACCATCAAAAAAATACTGAAAGGCAGAAAAGCAGATTTTGGCGAACAACTTTAAAAAACAGAAAAAACCTAAAGTTTGACAAAATTCCGCCATTTTACTACAATTAAAGCAATCTCAAAACAGTATCAATCAACTCAAAAGGTGATCAAAATTAATACAAAGACAATTTTCAATAATAGAAAAAATACCAGATAGTAAAATACAAAACAAAAACTTAACCAGTAAAAAGCGTTTAAAACCACCATTTCACATAAATAGCTCCCCATATCAACCAAATTTCTAATAATTGATTGACTTGGACAAAAAAGGCTCTCAAATGTGCATTACGATTTATAATGTTAGTATGGTTTAGAAAAAAAAACATTCTATCAAAAAACGCCGAATAGAAACAAAAAGGTTGTTTCGAATAGGCAACAAATTGTCGAAAAGTTTGCTCGCTCAATAAAACGTTTTACACACCTAGTTTTCTCATTTATTTTTCTCAATAAATGCGCTTCAGCAAAAAACAACTCTATCGTTTTGTGCTCGTCAGATTGGTAATCTATTTGACATAAATATTCCCTAATTTTTACGCGCGGCATTCACTCTCAGATCCTGTTTTAAAAGCTGTCCAAGAAAAAGCAATCATAAAAGAATCTCTACCAGTACTTCTCTTCGAATCGTAACTAAATCTTCAACCCAATAAAATTGAATTTCTTTGAACTGTGAAAAGGAAAGGAGGCAAAATGAAAAATAGCAAAAAAATTGGAAATGAAACATAAATTTGAATTAAAACATAAAACTACTCCCCGAAAGTCATTGCGTTCAGTTAAAAATTTTGTTCGAAGACTTTCTTCGAAGATTTCCTTCTCACGGAAATGTTTCCTTTCTTATATTTTCTTCATCTTTCTGTTTATTTTTTAAATTTTCTCTATCGTATCCGCTCCAATAGTTGTCCCAATATGCATCGCTATGAAAAAATTTAATATAAGGGGATACAGAACCGTAGCAATCCTCAATAAAACCATAGACTCAAAAACCGTCTAAATGAAAAAAATTGCTCAACGGGTCTCAAGATTCACCGATAACATAACCTACTTCGTGATGAATTTAGCATGTAACCTGAACTTAGTCCCCAAAAAATTCATGAACACGTTCTCACATTTAATTCTTTGACAAAATCACGTTTTTTAATTCAAAAATTTCACTAAAATCTAATTTATTAATAAATTTATTTCTAAAGCAGCAATTTTGCGGCCTAATTCTCGAGAGTAAAATCCACCGAATTTTAAAAATTTGAATTAACTATTGTGATGAAAAATACAGTAAAAAATTTCCCGCTCGCAGTGTTTTCCTGAGCCAACTATTTGTAAGTTTTGCAGCAATAGATTCAAAATTAAAGTAAAAACTAACTTACTACATAATCAATCACTACGTAAATCCATTTACTTCGTCATATAATTCAATTTGAAGAAAAATTCTCGAAAACGCCGAGTAAATATCCGAAAATATCCGAAAACGCCGAGTACAAACAAAAAATGTTTCGAAGAGGAGACAAATGGTCAAAAAATTTATTCTCTCAGTGATTTTTTTCACACCTACTTTTCTTTCTTTTCCGCAAAAGGGCTCTATCTTTTTTGTGCTATTCAGATTGTTCGTCTATTTGATCTAAATTCTCGAAAAACGAGAAAGACCACGCAAAGCTTTTTAGTGCAAAGTGTTAGCAATTGTCGACCCTAAGGAACAATTTCATTGTGTTTTTCTAGCACTGTAAGACACCCAAGCGCACTGGAAAACAGTTCAATACATAAGCATATAGTAAAAGCTACATAACCAAATGAATAATTAATTCCTTTTTTATATGAGAATTTGTCCTATCAAACTTTAATTTCACTTAGTGAAAATCCCTTGAGACAACCGTAAAGAAATGGTTGAACGTCAAAAAAAATTGTGAAAGGCCGAAAAGCAGTATTCGGCAAAAAACCTGAAAAAACAGAAAAAATATGCCAAAAAATAATTAAATTCTGCCAATTTACTACGATTAAAGCCAACTCATAATAGTTTCAATCAAATCAAAAGGTGATCAAATTTTATACAAAGACAATTTCTAGTTTTAAAAAATGCACTAGATAATAGGAACTGAAGAAAAAGACTACATAACCACTGAAAAAGCGTCTAAAGCCACGAAATCACAAAAGTAGCTCCCCATATCATCCAAATGTCTAATAACAGATTGATTTGGACAAAAAAGCTCCCAAATGTGCATTATGCATTTACTTGTTAGTATGGTTTTCAGAAAAACAACTTTACCCGAAAACGCCGTATACAAACAAAAAAATTGTTTCGAAGAGGCACAAATGGTCAAAAAAATTTTCGCTCATTGAATTTTTTTTTCACACCCACTTTTCTCTCTTTTTCGCAAAAAGGGCTCTATCTTTTTTGTGCTATTCAGATTGTTCATCTATTTGATTTAAACACTTCTTGAATTTTACGTGCTGCACTGACTATTACATCCTGTTTTGAATACCATCCATAAATTAAGCGATCATAAAAAATCTCCGCAAATACTTCGCTACGAGTCGTAAAAAAAACTTCGTCCCAATACAATTTAAATTCTGTGAATTGTAATAAAAGAGGATAATTTAGTTGTTAAGTTTTAAAAATTTTGTCTTGCAATTTTTATTTCTTTTTGTTGGATCTTACAACTTTGCATTTTTATTGACGAAAAAAGACATTTTTTTATCTATCAGAAAAAAGCAGAGTATTGAAAGGTATTTTTTCGTTTCTTTTATTCGTTATTTTGGTGCCCTTAACCTTTTAAATTAGATCAATTTCAGTTTTCAACGGTATCAAAAACTTTTGTCAAGAATGTTTTTCCAAAGGATTAATAAAGATCGTATATAGTAACAAAGGAAAACACTTCTATTTCATAAATATTTCGCATCGTAACGTTGTTTTTCCGTTTCCAAACTTTGCTTAAAGAAGTAAAATGTTTTGCGTTTTTGGGGATAACATCTTCTGTAGGGAGGGATGGATTTTGCCGCAAAAACTCACTCCATTTGCAGCAACGCTTTGGGTATAAAGTTTTGATCGTCAACGTTGCAAACATAGTAAAATATTAATGGTAAAAGCGACAAAAATGTACGAATATTTAGGGTTATATTTTGCATCTTTTTCGTATACATTTGCGACTGGTCTCAATTGTCTAAGCATAAGAGCAAAGACAAAAATAGCACAAAAATATGGAATTAAAACACGAAACTGCGATAAAATATAAAAATGCTCCCCAAAATTCATTGAATAAAATTTTTGTTCGAATACTTTCTGGGAAGACAGAAACGGTCATCTATTTGACATAAATATTCCCTAATTCTTACGCGCGGCATTCACTCTCAGATCCTGTTTTAAAAGCTGTCCAAGAAAAAGCAATCATAAAAGAATCTCTACCAGAGCTTCTCTTCGAATCGTAACTAAATCTTCAACCCAATAAAATTCAATTTCTTCAAATGTGAAAAAAAATCTTCAACCCAATAAAATTCAATTTCTTCAAATGTGAAATGATTTCTTCATCTCACATTTGAAGAAATTCAATTTCTTCAAATGTGAAAATAAAATTCAAATGTGAAAAAGGAGGCAAAATGAAAAATAGCAAAAAAAAATTTGGAAATGAAACATAAAATTGAATTAAAACATAAAACTGCTCCCCAAAATTCATTGCGTTCAGTTTAAAATTTTGTTCGAAGACTTTCTTTGAAGAATTCCTTCTCACGGAAATGTTCCCTTTCTTATATTTTCTTCATTTTTCTGTTTATTTTTTAGATTTTCTCTATCGTATCCGCTCCAATAGTTGTCCCAATAAGAATCGCTAAGAAACAATTTAATATATAGGGAAACAACCGAAGCAACAATCAATAACATCGAAAACTCAAATACTTCTCCGTTTTTAAGAGAAAAACTGTCCGCCGGGTCTCAAAATAGATTCACTGATAACAACTACTTCGTCATGATTTTAGCATGTAACCTGAACTTACAATGAAGCCTGAAACTCGTATAGAAATGTGGAAAATTTATGATCAATTCCCAAAAAAGTTCATGGACACGTTCCCACATTTGCATCTTCGAAAAAATCACGTTTTTTTAATTCTAAGGTTTAAATCAAAAATATGATCTTATTAAATTATTAAAATGTCATTAAAAAAATTTTTAAAAAAATTTCCGAACTCAGTCGTTTTCTGAACCTTTTATTTAGTCAATTTTGCAGCAATAGAATCAATATTAAATCAATAGAGCTGCTGAATTTGTTTTGAGACCTTAGAAACGATTGATATGTTCACTCCAATTAATTTATATCAGATTCATCAGCTGAATCGATTTATTTTGACATTGTAATCGGCGAGAACCGAAGCGTTTTTGGTTTTTGGTTGTCAGTTTTATGTTGGAGTATAACGATAAGACTAAATGACAGTAAGAAGCCGCAAGTTATTTCTTTTAGAGTTGCAATCTTTTGACAGAAAAATGGTTATTATAAAATTGCCTCCAACAAATCATCTCACTATTTTAATCCAGGCAGCATAAATAATATTAATATCGTTAACGTGTTCTAGTAAAAGTTGCAGATGAACCAAAAAATCAAAAAATTCTATTGCTTGCCAATCAGATTTGAGAAAATTTATATGCTGTTTGTAGACCGGCCGGTTGCTCAAAAAACTTTCCGTTTTTTAAATTATGATGTGAGTATTAACGTAATTTTTTTCCAGAAGTTGCTTTCAGCCGATTTAAAAAATATTTTTCTTCGGAGTAACTGATCTCACATTCGGTTGCATTAGATTCCAAGCCCAATGGGCAGTTGATCATAGCCGCCGACGAATGGGCTCGTGCGGTAAAATATATAATCGAGAATTAAGCTATGTCAAATTTAGGTTAAGTGAATGCATACGTTTACATTGTTTTAGGTCCATTTGTTTAAACGTCACGGCAAAATGAGCGTTACTAATTGTATTGCATCTCTGATGCTCTTCATTTTTTTTAGTTTTTGTCGAAACATTGCTCCTTGTAGTTTTCATTGATAGCTATAGAGTTTGGTCTCTCAGCCTAACACAATTTGGTTCAGAAGATTTTCCAAAATCTAAACGAAAAAGTTACGTTGTTATTTTGTTTCATTGTGTACTATTGAAAAAACAAGGAAGCAGAGTTGAAAGATTTCTTAAGATTCATTGTTCCGACCCTCTTGAGGGGGGAGGAACTATATACTCAAATGGGTTTTTTTTGTTCCGTGAATTTTCGCCGCTCGATATATTCATCGTAGAGAGTTGAGACTGGTATCATTAGAAAGCTCGTCCAGCGTAGAATATGGAATTAAAAAGATTTTTTTTTAATTTTCGTTTTCTACAGGGAGTTATCGAGGCTTAAACTTCTGAGAAAAGTAGAGTGAATTCACGTTGTTTTTATTCACATTTTCCTGAATTTTTGCCTAAATTTTCGTCAATTTTGCTAAAATTTGTTATAATATTAAAGAATAGTGTCGTTGATTTTTTTTTGAAGACGAACAAGCATTGTTGATTCTTTTGATTTAATTTTTTTGGTCAGAAATCTTGATAAACATTTCAAAATTTAGCCTTTTTCATCAAAAACAGCACGAAATAAGCTACTTTAGTCCACTTTGATTAAATTTGCCAACAGTACACCCCCAAATAACACTCATACAATCTTTGTAGACTCCGAGGGTGGCTATTTCTACTTCACAGTCCGCCGAGAGTGCACTGTAGTTAAAATTTTGCCGTTTTTTGCTAACTTTACTCGTTGATTATTAAAAATGCAGAGTTTATTTTGAGTTTTCAACTAACAAATTATCTATATCTAAAACATTCGAAAAATCAATTGTTCCTAAAGGACAATAAGTATTAGCAGGGCTAGTTTTGGGCCATTCTTGGACTCTTACAATCCAAAAAAATCGGGTTGTAATCAGTCGGTCATTTTTTTTTAAAAAAAAGACTTTTTTTTAATAATAAAGAACAGAACATATCAAATCAAAGCTCAGGAGTGATAGGTCCAACCAATTCGCTTGCTAAGCAGCTCCAAGATAATGCATTTAGTTTTTTAATTGAAAGTTTATGGTCGTTTCTTTTTTAAAAAAAATTGACTTTTCAATAAATAATGGCTTAATTAACTTTTCCTCTATTTTTTTTCTAAATTTGTTCAACTTCAAGCTTAGTGTCAGCAAAGAAAGACTGCTTCTTCTTTCTACTGATTTAACATTTATTATCGGTTGCAGTTATAAGCCTGAAGTTATTGTTTTCTGGCTTTGATGCTACAAGTTTTCAGATTTTTGTTTGTTTTGATATTTGCCAGTTTTTCACGTTTTCTAATTTTGTCACATTATGACATTATTGACAGTTCTCATGTCACTTTATTAGCATTGCTAATAAGGCACCATTGAACATATTAAAATCCTGAAAGATTTACATCATCGTTTTAACGGCCTCGACGCCTCTTTCTTGAAGAAATCAATTGAATTTTTTAATTTTGTCTCTAACTGTCATTTATACTTTGTCGTTTCGGTCGTTTGAAACTTCCTGTATAGTGATAGCTTTCATTGGCTTTTCATGGAAGAATAGAAGAACCGATATTCTGATATTAGTAGATAACTGATGGCTTTCATGACTTTGAAAACAATCGTTTTCCAAAATTAAAAAAAAAAACTTTTTAACTTCGCAACTTTCTTCTTTTTATGTTTCTTTTTGTTACCTAATCTCGTTAGTTAATTACAGGTCAAATATGACATTATGGGTGTCAAGGGAATAAAAGGGATTGGTGTCCCAAATTCTTTTCTTTAAAGAATTTGTCATGACCTTACTGGCTTCGACACCGGTTTTTCACAAAAAAAAAGTAATTTAATTTGATTTTTGTTATATTTGACGTTCTTTTTGTAGATGCAAGAAAAATTCTGAATAATTACAGGTCTCGAGGGCTTCCTTTTCATGAATAAATGACCCTATTTAAATACCTCTTTTGGTAATCAATGCCTTTCATGACATTGAATGTAATTTTGTTTCGAAAAAAAATTAAAAGTTTTACATACTTTAGCACTTCGCTTTTTTGTCTACTTGTTACCTAGTCTTACTAATGAATGGCCACGTACTACATTATAGCTGTTTGAAGAAGGCGCAATCAAATATATTTTGAGTGCCAAAATTTGGCTTGACGGTTTTGACAGCGTTTTCTGGCAAGTTTCAATTGAAATTTTGTTTGTTCTTTGTTGTTCTTTTTAGCCGCTTTAAAAAATTAATAAGGACAGGTCCTAATGCCCTTCTATAGAAGCAGTGGTAATCTTAAATTTGTGGTAATATTAATTGATTCTTAATGGTATTTTTTACTTTGAAGTTATCTGTTTCAAAAAAATAAGTTAATTTTTTTACTTTACTGTTTTTGTTCTTTTTTGTATAGTTGTTACCAAACATTTTATGGACTGGTCGCATATGTTTTCTGGTAATTTATATGTTATTTTTGTTTAGTTTTAGGTTTATCTGACGACATGTTGACTTTGTTATTAAATTTAGTTTTTAAGAGGGACATAAATTTTTTGATGTAATTAATGTTTGTTGTTGTTGTTGTTTGATTTTGCTGTTCGTCTTGACTCGCTTTCTTAATATTGACATATTACAGCAATCTAATACAGAATTTTTTGAAAAAGACTTGGGCTTTTTTTGGGATTCGCAAAAAATAATTTTTGGGTTTTTCTATCTGTTCATCATTTGGTAGACAATTATGCCAAAATTGTGGATGGGCGGGGTCGGAACCTTATGTGCCATCGCACATTACCGAGCCGCCTTGTTTAATCAAAACTGCAAAATTATGATAATCGGACTTTCTTTTGTCAATTTTGACCCCGTAAGACATTCTTCCGAGAAAAATCTGAATGTTGAAATCTGAAAGCTTATTCACTGTGCATCATTTTCAGAAAATTCCGCTCTTTTTCGGTGACAGGTTGAGTTTTTAATGAAAAAGAGGAGTTTTCTCTGGGTTTCCACCTTCAGTTAATGGCCCCGACACTCCGTTAATGCGTGAATAGTTTTCGAAACCAACGAGCTCTTTTAACATATAATACATATGGCACCTCTTTTCTATGTGGGGAAAATGATTGACTGGGGGTATAAATTTAGAAAAAAACACAAATTTTTAAAGTAGAATAATGTTGCCCAAGTAAATAGAGTGTTCTATATGTCTTGACTGTTTTCATCAGAAAATTGAGTGCCAGAGTTGAATATCCACTGATGCAACTTCATATCAGCACTGTTGTCCAACCCCTTCTGGCAACTTTTTTTATATATCAATCAAAATGAGAAATCTATACATCGTATCACTAAGTTTTTCAATCTTTTTTTTTTTAATTTTTAAAACGTTTCTTGAATGTCAACCATCACAATGAGATCAATTGCATCACAACAGAAGGTCAATTATTCAAAAATTTCTGCATTATTAAGAGCGATAAGTTCTTGTAGCAAACTATATGTGTTTGTGTAAAAATAAATCGGATTTGCGATGCAAACCAAAACGGACATTTGGTTACTATATTAAAGAGCGAGCGAGCATATTATATTTCTTCATATGCATTTAAATTTCAGCACTGATTTGAACAGCAATTTTTAATATTCAACGTCAATGGTTTCCACGCACAGACTAACTTTTATTAACTGCTCTCAAGCGAAGTTGGTAGTAATTTTTTTTCTTGCGGTCTATTTTTTTTTTCAATTTTTCGATTGACTAATTTTAAGACTACTTAAAAAAAAATTTTGTCCTTAAAAACGGGATAGAGAGGTGAAGATCGAAAGGCACTAAATGTCCTTGGATTCAACGAGATTGAACCCAAGAGTTTGAACCCTCCTTAATGGTAGCATTCATGAGCCACAGATGTCTACTACAGAACTTGTTTTTGATGTCTGAGAGCCATTAGCCCAACGTTGGTCGGTTATGCTTAAAATGTTCATTTTGTGAAGAACATTTGATGAAAGAGAAAAACCATTTACATTTTACATCAACGTCAAAGCAAATGCTGATTTCGCCAATTGTTTGGTAACACTTGAAGTAATACACTGACCTTCAATTAAAAATTTTTTATGTGCTCCAGAAATACCGTTTATTTTTTTGTTTCTTAATTTACTGGTTTCTTTGGAAAATTGAAAAAAAAATACAATTTTTAATGTTAATTGTTAAAGGGAATAATATTGAAGTTTGAGCGAATTTGATTTTTGGCAACCAAGTTTAAGACTGCACTTCAGTGATAAATGTAAGAAATTTTTTTATATGTATGGCCTTGATTATGAATCTAGCAAAAATATGAATATTAAAAATTGCCAAAAGGATTTTTAAGACATGTAAAATGTTCTAATCAACGGAAGCAGCTCTTAGTTGTTTTGAGAGTAATTCAATTTTTTTCAATTGTCATACAAGTCAACTTGAAGTTGTTTTTTCAAATGGTTATCGATATGGTTACCTGATATGGTTGCCAGGAGACGAAATTTTTTATGTTTAGGTTTTTATGTTTATATTAGTGAAAACATGTTTCCCTACGTCACTATTTGGATATTTTTGTAACGAGTAGAAATCGGCAAGGGCAGTAAATTACCCCCTAACATGAACTCTTTTGATTATGATAAAAATTAGATACTAGTCGTTTGCTAGTTCGCTCAGGGGCTCCAGGCTAGTCCTCGATTTATAAACAGACTTTGAAAGTCTGTCTAATGGAATGGTGGATATAAAAACACGGTCTCTTTTCACAGTCTAATTCGAGCTATAAAATGAGTAGAGCGTGATAGAACATAACTTTAACGAATCTCCACTAGAAATATAGCTAATCAGATCACTAACTGAATTTTTCGAACAAACATGTACAACTCAAACTTCAATCTACATAACCTATTTCATTGCTATTTTGTTCAACAAATTGATATTTTGTTCAACTGTGAGTAAATGTCAGATGAAAAAAGTGCATATTTCATCTGTCGGATTAAAAATTAATGGAGTATTTGTTATTGATCCCTTAGGTCTCTGAAATATACATTCAATTTAGGAAATCTTCACGAACTCTTTTTGATAAAACTTATAAATAGAACATGTAATTTCCCGAATGCTTATTCATAATTAAAACAACTTGGAACCGTTCTGAAAATTCTCTTCAAAACTCTCTTTTCATTTTTTACACAAACAGCGCTTTTTAACAAAAAGAGCAAAAATTGCATCTTTTGTATTTTGCTATACTGTTCGTTAAATTGCACTTTGTGCTCAAATCACTTAAATTGTTGTTTTTTGTTTAGATAGGTTTCACTTTCGCTTTTTGGGGAAAAAACTTATCAATTGGACGCCACGTGTGCTTCCCAATTTTCTCATTATTTATTAAACCGTGCAGCCAAGCGGTACAAAAAATGAAATAGCTTGACAATAGTAGTCTGCACTACCGCTCATTCGTCCATTTTAAGATCAATAGTTGAACCAAAAATAGAACAAATACTGAATAAGCGGTTCTATTATATCAAATTCTTCCAAAATCTTTTTATTATCAATCGATATTGTCTTCTTTAAAAATTCCATTTTGCAATTGCACGGAAATTTTGTGCTTATTTAATTATTTCGACCAAATTTTGAACATAAATGATAACCCATTTTAAAGGGTTTTTCTTTTTTCTCCTTCATCGTTTTTCCATAGCGGTAGTTTTAATTTAACAGTTCGAATTTTCTTTCTGATTCGTTTTGTGTTTAGCGTGGGATTCCTTTTGTTAAGTTATGTCATTGAGCTGCTGTTGAGTCTGGCGTCTGTGACTTGGAGGAGGAATTCTCGATTGCAACTCAAGACTCTTCTCTCTTTTGTTCACGCATGAGTGGAAAGACATGCAATTGAGCAAATGGGTTCAATTGGACTATTGTTCAGACTGTCGAAACTAAGTGTGCGTCAAACTTATGGATACAAAATTGGAATGAAAGTAAGCTTTTATGGGTACATTTTAAACTAAGGGAAAATAAGAATGATATTGAATATTAAAAAAATAAAAAATATTAAAATATTAAAAAATTGCCAATTTCAGCAGTCTTTTCACATTAAAACTTTCAGTTAAGTTCCTTTCTTCTTAATTGCTCGTTTTTGTAGAACCCATTAATGTGCACAATTTTGTTTGGCTTGTTTTTGATAAAAATTTCTGCACGCTTTAGCATTCGCAAAATTTAGCTCAAAACTTTGACTACATTAGCTTACAAGTTGTCTCTTTTTTATTATATTTTCAGCTCTTTGATTGTTTTCTCTTTGTTAAACTATTGTTTCTAAACTTTTGAAAACGAAAAAATAGATCTCCGATTTTATGTTTGAGTCGTTTTACGGAATTTTTTACTACCCAGCTACTAAAAAAAATCTGAGAGAGCTATCGACTGTATTATACACATTTAATAACAGAAAGCAAACTTTTATCACGATAAAAAGGAGAATCGAAACAAGTTATGAACAATTCTCGGCACAAATTAGTACAACGTGCATTTGATGCATCGTCCGTTTGAACGAAAAAGAACAAAAGGTAAAATTATGAAGATAGAGAACGAACATGAATGAACTATGCAACACACGGATAGCCAGAGAACGGGCGCCAGATAGAGTTTTCAGTCCACAGAAGGCGGAAGCACTCAACTTTGGCAGTTGGAAAATTCCATGCTCAATTTAGTCCGAATTATATCAAAGCCGATGAAATTTTAACTAATTTACACGGAAAATATCTTTATTTTCCCAACTTTTTCGGAGATTTTTCAAAATATTTCTAATCTACCTTTCAAATCCGTCATTTTTTGTTAGTTTTTGAAAAATTAAGGGCTGAAAAACGTTTTATAAGCTATATTTCTTCTAAAATTTCAGTGTTTTTCTAATAATGTTGCGTTCGGCTGTGTAGGAAATCGACTAATTTGTGTTGGCCTGTAAAAAGACATTGGAGCAAATTTCACTTTCATTGGATTACAGTTTGATTGACTTATTTATTTGATGTTGAAGTCTTCATATATTCAAATTCAATTCGTTCATGCCCCAATTTTGCCTTAACCACCATTTCACGTTTTCCATTCATTTCAATCACTGTTGTTCAACTTTTTTATTACTTCCAAAGCGGGAACACTTCAATTTCAAGTCACTTTACAACTTGACTTGAAACAGGTAAGTAAATTGAGGAAGAGCTCCTGAGTTAGAAAACAAGATAGGGAATTTTTGACAGGTCATGGTTGGTCGAATGCAAATTCAAATTGAGCCGAATTTTTAATTGGCCGAAAAAGGGGGGCTTGTTACGTAATGGCGCCTTGCCAAATAAAAATTTTAATTTTTGCATTTTGTTCTACAAGGATTTGAATTATCTTCTGGGACCTGTTTTTCGCGCTTGTGGACTCTATATAGCACCAGTCTAATTGATAGCTTTATTTCATCAATTGTGTCTAACTTTTAATAGTGATTAAATATTTATTTGGTAATACAAAACTTTCACTTGAGTAGAAATTGGCATTAGTTTGTTCACGCCGATTTGGCGCAATTCATAACCTTTTTATCAGCAAAAAGGAAAAGAAACGCTCAAATGGTCTTTTTTTCTGGCAGTTGGTTCTGTTTAGGGAAATCTTTGAAGGAAATATTTAAATTTCGTCTCAATTATTGCTTCTTTTTGTTATCGAACTATAACGGGAGGGGGGTCAATTAGATCTTAGGATTTTGGAACGGTTTATTATTAACCATGCAATTCAGTTTGTTTTGTTTTGCTTGATTTAGTCACTATAGTTTTTGGGAAGTCAGCTAATTCTGATGATGATTTTGTTCTGCAGTTATGGGCTTTTTTAACCAAAAGTCACCTTTTCCCTGACATTTTTTATTGAAAATGAATGCCGGGGTTAACTTTAACTTGGTTTAAACATTTTAATTACTCATTTCTATTGACCTCAGGTTTAAACTATATTTTGCATTGCTGATTGATGTTTCTAAATAAATAAAAAAATTAGTAAATACATAATCAATTGCCTACCTGTTTTTAAAGAGAATTTTCATTGTCAATCCAATGTCGGTTTTTGTTAAACTTTGTATGAGTCCATTGAAAATAGATATAATTTCTCTACCTTCTAGATAAGACTAAAGTAGTTACCGAGAGAACCCAGATAAAAGTTTGCCAGTTTTCCGTAAAAAGTAGTAAGTTGAGTTTACGTGAAATCTGTTCAGCTTAATGCCCACATCATTTTAAGCTGGATCATAATTTCAATTTACCTCTTTTTTTTTACAGAAAACGTGCAAATTTCCATTTGGATTTTGTAGGTACTTTTGTGACTATCTTCTATAATTTAGAGCAATTAAAATTCTATCCCTCTTCAATTGACGCCTTTGACTGAAATTGAATGGTGTATTTAGGGGATACAAATTTTTTGCATCAAGGACAAAAATTGAGAAAATTGAGTCGGAATTGTAGAATCATTTCTGAAGTTTCAAGGCAAATATTAACGTTGAAACTAAAATATGTGCTGATTCGATAGATTCAGCATTGAATAGAAAAACAATACAGCTTATTAAACATTTTTCCGTGTATTTCTTGGCGGTTCATAATTTCATTACTTTTTTGGAGATCTGATATTCAATTCATTTTTGCCATCAGTTATTCAGCGCCCTTTCCTCATAAGCGTCTGCGTTGAAACCTCAGCCCTCAGTCCCCCCCCCCCCCCACCGGTAGTATGCTAAATCTCACGCCTCCAATCCGGACGAAAAGTGTGCCCTATTTTCTAGCACGTTTTTTATTTTTGTTTTAATCATTCATCAAAAGCCCTTCCAAAAATGTGTCAAATTACAAAACCCAACCGCAGTTGCTTGAGCGATTAGGTCACAGAACGTGAAACCAGGTTTTTTTTGAATATCAATTGATTGAATTAACAAAATAAAAGTAGTGCTATTTTATTGAAACTCTCGGACGGTGTTGAATGCAATTTTTAATATAAACAGCAGAAAGCGATCATTTTCTATTAATTTTTATCATTATTGCGTCTTCAATTTTTTTAAATACTAGGGAAATTTCGAATTGCTTCCGTCAGCTCAGAAATGATTACCTCTGGTGACTCGATTCTTCCGCCTATTTCGTAAAACATTAAGTCTATAATTCCACCAATCCCACAAAAATACAGCCCCAATTATGTTATTTATGGCAATGGGGGGGGGGGGGGGTGTTTGGTATACGTTATATAACCACTAAGCTTGAGGAGCTATAATGGGAGAGACCCAAAAAATACCGTTAAAGCATCGATGAGAAATTTATTTCTCCATACTGTTATAACTCGATGAGATGAAATTCCCAACAATTCCAACGCCCACCATTCTGTAGTATTTTCAACATTGATAAAACTGCAGCTAGTTAAATACTTCTATTCAATTGTATCTTGACTACAAACACTTCGGCCGAAATCAAAAAATGCTTTACAAATTGTTAGGCATTTCGTTAGCGGACATTTCTAGTCCGTTAGGCATGGCTAGCAATGCTTGTACAGTTAGCGTGCTTTGAAACAGTTTTTGGGCCGGATTTTAATGGCTGAGTGATAATATTTCTTATTTGTTCATACTGGGTGAGGGAGACGGGAGGGGGTAATATTGTGTGTTTACTGCCGTGTATCTTTCTCCATACTTTACAGTATCTTTTACCTTGAATGAGTGATATGAAATGCAATGAAGAACTTGTTTTCGACATCTCTTTCTATTGGCATTTTTTTAAAAGCTTTTTTACTAGATTCAAACGCGAAGGTATAACTCTCGGGTCTTTCCCAGTATACCCCACCAACTTAGTGGTCATATAAATTGTAGCCCTCTCCCCTCCAATCATGGTAAACATACTATAATGAGCAGGCTATAATGGAACAACCCATGCTCTCTAAAAAGGTGTCTTTTGATTATGATAACTCGGACATCACTATAATTAGATCAATTTTTTATTGTGGCAGACTCAGCTTCCCGTGGTTTCCATTTTTTGGTGACTGACATCTTTTTATCTCAATTTTTTTGTAAGGGGAGGAGTATTTCATTTTCACTGATTGATATATCTCAGCAAGTAAGATGTAGCCGCTATAACTGAAAAAGTCCGCGTAGAGAGGAGAGGTCAATTTAAGATTTTAAAACATAAAGATTCCATAGTATAATTTCTGCGAAAAAAGCAGGCTGAGTCTATAGTTTAGTAAAAATTAAAAGGTAGGAAAATTTTCTGTACCTAATAAACTTTTATCAAAAAATATTTTGTAGTCATGTTATCACTTTTTGACTGTTTTTGATCAGTGGTTCTATTGAATAATGCCCAGTTTTTTCGAAGAATTTGCATTTATGACGTCTCGATTAATATTTGTTCCGACCTCCACTTTAGTGGGGAGGGAGGAACTATATACTCAAAATGGTTTTTTTTGTTCAGTCAATTTTGGCCGATCGATATAATCATTGTAGAGAGTTGTAAGTGGTATCATTAGAAAGCCAGTCCAGCGTAGAATAAGGAAAAAATTAGATAATTTCATTTTTCGCTTCTTATAGGGAGTTATCGAGGTTTAAAGTTTTGTGAATAATTGCTGTTTTTATTCACATTTTCAGTATTTTTGACCAAATTTTTTGTCAATTTTGTTTGAAGAAATGTAAAAATTGTTAACTGTACTGCTTTTTTCATCTCTAATGATAAAAGAGGGTTGCTGAGTTGTTCGATCCGAATTTTTTGGCTAGAATTTATGCAAAAATTTTTCAATAATCAGACTTTTTCGAGAAAAATAGGACTACATTTCCTTCTTTTTAGCACACTTGCTTTAAATTTGCTGGAAGTAGACACCTTTAAACTGCAGTCGAAATCTTCTTAAGCTCAGAAAGGAGCTAGTTGTAATCCGCTTGGCTTTATGAGTCTCCTGGATCACAATTTTGCAAGTTTTTTGCAAATTTAAACTCGATAATTACAAAAAAAGCACTATTTACATAAAAGTGGTGATGTCCAGGAACCATCTAACTTCAGACCAATTTCTCTACTTCCAACTGTTGCAAAAGTCTTTGAAACATTTCTGTACAACAAAATATCTAATTTTTTGGAAGTTTTTGATCTCCTGGATGCAAATCAATATGGCTTCCGACGACAAAGAGGAACAATTGATGCATTAGCGCATTTTGTTGAAAACGCTAGGGACACTTTAGAAAACCAGCCAAAGTGCTCGATAGGTTTGTTTCTAGATTTGAAAAAGAAATTCGACACGGTTGATCATAACTTACTACTTAGAAAAATTGCTAACATAGGTTTGAGAGGCCCAATGCTTGAAATTATGAAATAGTACTTATCTGACAGAAAACAAATTCTTAGATATGGCGCTGCAAGAACGAGTCCGAGAACTGTTACGTTTGGCGTGCCGCAAAGTTCAGTTTTAGGACCACTACTTTTCATCATATACGTCAATGACATCAGACAACAATGCAACTGCTCTACAATAACGCTCTATGCCGACGATAATGCTCTGCAGCCAAAAAAGAAAATGCAATTGAAGTTCCTTTTCAAAGTGATATTGACAACATCGGCCTCTACTTAAGCGATAACAAACTGACGCTCAATGTTGAAAAAACGATTAATCTAAACTTAGGTTTTAAAACTATGATGAATGTTCTAAGACTGAACAATGCAACCCTTATAAAGAGCAACGAAGTAAAGTATCTAGGCGTTTTGCTGGACAACAAATTGGATTTCAAAAAACACATAAATAGCGTCGCTGCAAAATTGACCAAATTTGCGGGATTGTTTTACAAACTGAGGTTTATATTGAGTATTAAACAATTAGTTTTAGTATATAAGTCTTTTGTTCAACCGGTTATACAATATGGAGTGCTTATTTACGGAACTGCAAACAAGACAAGCCTGAAGTTTATCGAAGTGAAAATTAAACAAATTACGCGAATTATTTTTAGGAAACAAAGTCATCAATCAACAGCGAACGAACGGGAAAAATATGGAATCTTCCTGGTGAAAGAGCTGCATATTTATGAGCTTTTAAAATTTTTAACCAAAACAATTAGGCGGGAACATAAAAATGAAGTTTTTAACAGGTTTATTGAGGATTCAGAGCTTGTGAGGCTAGATGAGAAAAGAACAAAAAGTAAGAAATTAAAACCTAGCAATCAATTTACTGGTATCAACCCAAAGAGAATTGGAATACGAATAAGGAAATTGCTAAATTATATACTTAATTTCGACTCAAAATATGTTCACTTTATAAAGAGTTGCTTTAAATCTGGAATTAATACACACCACCATACTTTTCTTGAAAATTTTTTACAAGGAAATGATATCATAGAACTTTTTTATTAGTTTTTTTTGAGCAATTGTCTGAAACAATAATTTTTTTATTTTTATCCTTTTGCAAAAACTCAACTGTTTCCTCACGTGTACTTGCTGTCACTCAATCTATTTAAACCTTAAAAACAAACCAATATCAACACCCTACCCCCACCCCTATTTGCTAACAAACTGCTTCCCAAAGGCATCACACGACTAGGCTTTTTTGCCTTTTGATGGCCTTTTGAGTATGTATATGTAAACCTCATTGAACAATGTTGTTTGTTTATACATACTTGAGAACAATTTATTATTATGTAAAATGCGCAGTTTTTTCGAAGAATTTGCATTTATGACGTCTCGATTAATATTTGTTCCGACCTCCACTTTAGTGGGGAGGGAGGAACTATATACTCAAATGGTTTTTTTTTGTTCAGTCAATTTTGGCCGATCGATATAATCATTGTAGAGAGTTGTAAGTGGTATCATTAGAAAGCCAGTCCAGCGTAGAATAAGGAAATAAACAGATAATTTCATTTTTCGCTTCTTATAGGGAGTTATCGAGGTTTAAAGTTTTGTGAATAATTGCTGTTTTTATTCACATTTTCAGTATTTTTGACCAAATTTTTTGTCAATTTTGCTTGAAGAAATGTAACAATTGTTAACTGTACTGCTTTTTTCATCTTTAATGATAAAAGAGGGTTGCTGAGTTGTTCGATCCGAATTTTTTGGCTCGAATTTATGCAAAAATTTTTCAATAATCAGACTTTTTCGAGAAAAATAGGACTACATTTCCTTCTTTTTAGCACACTTGCTTTAAATTTGCCGGAAGTAGACACCTTTAAACTGCAGACGAAATCTTCTTAAGCTCAGAAAGGAGCTAGTTGTAATCCGCCAGGCTTTATGAGTCTCCTGGATTATAATTTTGCAAGTTTTTTGCAAATTTAAACTCGATAATTACAAAAAAAAGCACTATTTATTTTTGACAAATTGAAAAATTTGTTTAAAAATTGATCTATTTCAAATTATTTGAACAGTTGAATGTTTTCCTAGACGCGCAGCAAAATCTGGGTTGATCTTAATCTCACCGTGGATCCTTACGATAAAATTTTTTTGCGTTTATGACGTCTCGATTAATATTTGTTCCGACCTCCACTTTAGTGGGGAGGGAGGAACTATATACTCAAATGGGTTTTTTTTGTTCAGTCAATTTTGGCCGATCGATATAATCCTTGTAGAGAGTTGTAGGTGGTATCATTAGAAAGCCAGTCTAGCGTAGAATAAGGAAATAAACAGATAATTTCATTTTTCGCTTCTTATAAGGAGTTATCGAGGTTTAAAGTTTTGTGAATAATTGCTGTTTTTATTTACATTTTCAGTATTTTTGACCAAATTTTTTGTCAATTTTGCTTAAAGAAATGTAAAAATTGTTAACTGTACTGCTTTTTTCATCTCTAATGATAAAAGAGGGTTGCTGAGTTGTTCGATCCGAATTTTTTGGCTCGAGTTTATGCAAAAATTTTTCAATAATCAGACTTCTTCGAGAAAAATAGGACTACATTTCCTTCTTTTTAGCACACTTGCTTTAAATTTGCTGGAAGTAGACACCTTCAAACTGCAGACGAAGTCTTCTCAAGCTCAGAAAGGAGCTATTTGTAATCCGCCAGGCTTTATGAGTAATTAATGACAAATACTAATTGCAAAAACGATTTACCACGAAATTATATAATGGTTTAAGAGTTAGGCTCATGGTTTTTACGGCTTTGACTAATTGTTTTCGTAAAAACTTTATAGACTTTTTGAGTTTTGCTTTCATTTGTTTTACTTTTTGTAGCCCAACGACTTAGTGTCCCCAATCAAAGGTGCAATTTATTTTATGGGAGGTATAGATGAACCTAGACAATTCCTTCAGTTGTTATCTAATGTCTCTTTTGACTTTGAATATATTTGTTTTAAGAAAAAATCGGTGATTTTTGAACTTTGCTACTAGTTTATCTTATTTCTCTCAACTTCGGGCGCAACCTCAGTAAACACAGGCGAATACCAATTCCGTGTGGGTATTAAATTATTGTTGGAAACGGTTTTATATTCAACTTATGTTTTTTTTGTTACTACGCGTTTTCAAATAATTTTTATTTTATTTTCTTTTTTGAGCATAATTCGAGTCCATTTCGTTTCCTTCTCAAATTATGACATTGATGGCAAATCTAATTAAAAGAAAGCATGATAGGAAAATTGAAGAGCGTTGGAAAAATGCGTTTTTTGTATATATTATGGTTTTTTGTTGAATAGTTTATGCTTTTTTGGGCTGAGACCAAGTTATCTCGCAAAATTTTGTGGATTTTTTTGTTGTTTTTTCTATGTTTGTCTTCCTTTTTGTTGATGTGAGCCATATACTTGATAACGATAGGTCTCAATTCTTCCCCTGTACGTATAACTTCACCTAGATAAAGATTTCAGTTTATAGCTAATTGTTTTAATGACTTTTTTTGCTTGGAATTTGGTCACCATGTAACACAATCTCACTGATTATAAATCTCAATTCCGTTTGATGATTCAACAACTTTTATTGCGCTTTGTTATACGTTGTGACTGATTGCTTCGACCATTTATTTTCAAAAAAAATTTTCGAGATTTATATACTGTTCAATTTTCGGGTTTCTTTTTGTTGTCTTGTTTACGTTGTTTTTTATGGGGAAGGCTCTTTGATGTTAGAAAAAGAAGAAAAAGATGAATTACAGTTCTTGCGTGTAACATCTTATAAGTATAGTCTTGAATAGAGTGATGTCTTAAAATTGTTTGAAGTTTTGGCTTCTTTGTGTGTTAGTTATGTATTTGTTATTTTCTGGGGTCGTGGCGTGGTCTCATTATTAATAGACCCAATTGGCTTCCTGAAGTGTTTCAACTTACTTCATTGCTTTTTGTTGAAATCTTAAATCTGTTATAGCTGTAGGTTTTATTACAAATTTGGGTTTTCGAGCTTTGTCTTTTTTTAAAATAGTTTTTTGGTCAAATTGTAGTTCAGTCTTTGAAATACAGGTCACAACCCATTTGAAGTGAGCTATAAAAGAACCCTTGTAACAGTTTTAGATTTTATCCGACGCGAGTTTGATTTTGTTATTTTTTTTATTGTAGACATCAAGTTGTGGTCGTAATTAATGTTTGTTTTTTGATTTTTAATGGTCTTTTTCAGTAGTTCTACTTTCAAAAACTGTCATCGGCCCTCTAGCGTGGCATTATTATATTCCATTGGTTGTTTATTGAACGATATCTAAGTTTTTGATCTCTTCATCATTTGGTAGCCAATTAAGTTAAGAATGCGGATGAGCGGGGTCGGAACATTATGTGCGTACGCACATTACCGAGCCTCCTTGTTTAATGATATATAATTAGGACATCAAAAAATTTGTTCTTAGAATATTATTAAAAAATTGATGCTGAATAGTGTGAAAATGTGTGTCAACTTACAAAATAGTTTCAAATTAAAAAAAAAAAACCTAAATGCACTTGCTTGAGCGAATTTGCCAAAGAACGTAACACCATTTGTCTTTTACCGCCCCATTCAACAATTCATCGCAATATTAATTAAAAGTAGCAATATTAATTAAAAGTATGCGTGGTGGTTCTCATTTTCTAAGCAACGAGGGCTATTTTTTATTTCCTTAGGCTATCGAGTATGTCAACAATGAGTAACAATATCGGCTGCAAAACTGTTCACCTGTTTATACTCCTGTATAAATTTCTCCCCACATTGTGGTCAAGTATGTGCTTTACAATAATCGGAACGAAATTGTAAAGTTTTAGCTCTGAATAGAATGAAGATAAATTTCATACAACTTTCAATTACAACTTTCATACTATGAAAGTTCTAAGATTACAACTTTTCATAGAAGTCATAATATGAACTTGTAATTTTATAACTTTTTGAACTATGGGGTCAACCCGGGTTATTACTATTCAGAAGGTCACATTTTAATCTATTTTACTTAATTTTTGCTTGGCCTGACCTTCAATTAGTTTCAATTATCTTTTTAGTCTATTGAATGTAGTTAGAAGAGATCCACGAGTTTGAATCTTTATCGTGTTTTTTTCTTCTGTTATCATCAGTACATTAGTCTGCTTAGGGTTCTGTGTAATTTGTTTTCTGCTAAACAAAGCCAAAATTATTGATGAAAGAATCAGCAAACTTACCTATTTTTGTGAAAAATGTTGAACAAATAGCGAGAATAAAACACTGATGTCTCTTATTTCAACAAAGAAAAATAAAAACCACAGTCTCGCGCTCTAAAAGTGTTTTCGAAAATTTCTACGAATTGCTATAACAAACCCCTCTTATTTGGAATGCTTCTTCTATGGAATTAGTTTCTGTTTCACATGTTGCTTGTGCCGAAAGTTTTCATTTTTAAATAAACAATTTTGCGCAAATCAGCTTTTCGGACATATGGAGAAAGCTCTGTTTTTGTTTTTTTGGTAGTTCATTTTTTTAAAATTATTTTATTGTGCAGCTCTGTAGTCAAAATTTCAAGGAATAGAAGATTTTTTTAAAAAAAACGCTTTTAGACATAGTTGTGATTCAAAATCTTTTATTTTTCTTAAACGTTAATTTGTAGAAATGAACGTAAACATATACATGAGGGTAAAATATGTTTTCAGGGCAACAATTTCTCACTCAAGAATTTTTCATTTACCAATTTTTCTGCCTAGTTTCAATGTTTTCCCCTAGCTACTTATGAAGTGTTTTAACGCTCAGGATGGAGAAATTTAAATATCAGATCTTCTTTATTGATTAGATTAGGTAAGAATCTATTGTTTGCTTAATGGCATTTATAGCGTCTTTAGAAATTAGGATCACTTGCAAAATTTTAAATGGTACTATGAAATTTTATCTAATGGTAACCAAGGAAGTGAAAAATTTTTGCTCGACAAACCGAATGAAATACGCAAACATGAAAAAAAATAAATCTGCGCAAAAATTTTAATGTAAAAAAAGAAGTTTACAAATTTTTAACGTCTGTACGTCTTTGGTACTCAAGGGCCTCAAATATGAAATAAAAATTAAAATGTTATAAGATGAATACTTTAAAGCTTCCAAATTTGTTGGAGAATGTAAGTTTTGTTCCGCGGCTTTAGTCGCGTGATATCATTTTGAACGCAAAGAGCAGGCAATATCGTTAAACGGACTGAGTGGGGGGGGGGAGAACGGTCACGGGAAACTCGAGAGTTTTAGAAACAAAAATTGCCTATAAAAAGAAAAAGCACATGTATTCCGAATATATTTATACTTAATGTATATTAATGTGTTTTTACCCTTAGTGTATATTAGTTATTAGACTTAAAAGTACCCTTATGGGTTGAAGTGTATAATTTTCAGGGTAGAGCGGGCAGGTAGGGGGGAGGGGGTGAATCGGGAGGACGGACTGTTATGGGAATAGGGAGGACGGACTGTTATGGAAAGAAAACTTCTCAGAATGACCTTTTGACCTTGAATGTTACCAGCAGTTCCTAATTACCATATGTAAGAAAATATGATACTGTCAAATTCGAATGTTCTACTACATAACCTCAACGTTCGAAAACAGAAGTCAAAGTTGCAGCTATGAACAAACTTGCTTCAGTGAAAAAAAAAAACTTGTTAACAATACTCTTCTGCGAGTCGTAAAAACCCAATTGACTGTTAAAGAGGTGCAGTGTCAACCGAATTAATTTAAATACATAGCTAAAACCAGACTAGTGCTATTGGCTACGACTTCCGGGCATTGCCATGATTTTAGGGGGCTTGTGAGACCTGATATGAAACTATCATAAGCAAACAAAATATCATGGTTCTTAATTCAATGTTACCATGGGCTCGCTCCGTAGGGGTTTTGTTTCGTATTAGATTTAGACTCCGTTTTTTTTCCAAGGGGTTTGTTTCCTAGACCAAATAATCTGGCCGTTCATATTTGTTTAAAATACATGAATCTAATTTGTAGAATGTCTCCAAACAACCTTTAATAGTTTCTCCTGTCTTGTTTTGTGTTCATTTCAAAGAATTGCATCTTTTAAAATTTACAACAGTGAAAAATAGCTTCGATTCCATCTGAAAATTCGCAGCAGCATCTGAAAAGCATTCGTTGACTAGAAATTACTAATTCTGTAAGTTGATTCTACAAATTAAACTCTTTGTCCATTGAAGGCGTGACCATCATTTTTGACTGTCGTGGATATTTCTGAAGATTGCTGAATTTGAAAGAGAAATGTTTCGTAAATTCACTAGTTTAGACCTCACATTCCTTGAAAAACAAAATGCTTGTTTTAAAATATTAGATTTCTATTTCTTCAACCACCAAAATTCCTTTTCCAATTTACTACTGTAATTACGTAGCTTTAAAGTAATCTGATAGTGACCTGCTTTTCAACAGAAAAAAATATGCAGTAAATTTCAATTCTTGACTCAAAGAGATTTAAAATGAGATCATGTACTAAATGTTAATAGTAAATAAGTAGTTCTTCAAATTTTCCATCTGAAATTCTATACCTTCTGACGCATGCCACAATTGTTTGTTTCGAATTCTATCGTGACAGAAAATGAACTTTACCTAATCCCTTAAATTTTTCCTCTGTAATTTTAAATTCTCTGACGCAACTATAAGCTTTCGAATGATATCCTGGTAGATAATTAAACTTTAAAAATTTAGGTCCATTGTCAATCTGAAGCGAAAATCAGAGGCTTGATTTATTCACAAATTCATCAGTCAAAATCCACTATACGCAACATAGCTCTCTCATTATTCTCTTGCCTTTCCCTAACTCATTTCCTCTAATGCCCAAAACACAGACAGACTTTAATTCCTCGCTTGGATTGTTTTTCGCATTTTAAGTCCATAGCACCAGGCTTGTGGCAAAAAAGAGGAAAACGCCGGCGGACGGGAGGAAAGAAAATTTCCTTTGAAAATCGTATTCCAGCTTAAACCAGATTACCGTCACGTTTTCCAACTACTTGTAGCGACGTTAGGCCTTTATTACTGGTTACTACCTGTTTATAATCTTTTAGTTATAACCTGCATTTATAAACTGCTATTGATTTTCTTTACAAGTTACTAACCATCGCGCAGCACACCCCAAAAAACGTCATAGATGGAGATTAATTTTGATTCCACAAAATTTAAACCTCGCGTCTTTTTTGTCAAACGTTTTTTCTCTTAGTTTTCAATAATTCTTATGCAGTTTAAAGATTTCATTCCATCCAGCTTTTATCAAAGGATGTAAGCAAATTCAACTTAAAAATAGCTCCGAGAAATTGGTAAGCAAAATCCAGCTTTGAAGTCAATTTCTTTTTCTTTAACTTTCAAATGCACAGTGGCATTATTTTATAAACCGGGATTGATTTTTTTCGGGAAAACCGATTTCTAAACAATGAAAGTTGCATGCACCTTTTGAAATTTATATTCCCTATATTGTCAATGCTCCACGAAATTACGTATATTTAGATAGATATCATAAAAGACGTCTTCGATTTGGACAGAACAATTAAGAAAAGCGATTTGCATTTTTGATTGAAAACATTAATTTGTTTTCAATGCAACGCTATTTTCCGTATCTAAAAGTGTTGTTATAATATTTGAATAAAGGAAAACAATTAAGTCAGTTGCACCACCCTCCCCCCCCCCCCTGAAAAAGCAGAACAAAACAGAAAATTGAGTAAATTAAGCAAGGAACGAAACGCCCCTGATCACGATATGAGTCTAATCATAGTCAAATTATTTGTTAAACAAAAAATTGGGACGCTTGAAACTTTTCTGCTTCCATACCCATTGCGGACTCTCATAACAACAGCGTCAAGTTGAGCAACAATTGCATGATTTCTTACATACGGCAAAATTGTTGCTTAATTTTTCATCATGGCCAGGTGTATCCTCATTAATTGATTTTTGATGGATTATTTCTCAAAACAAAGTTGAGCGGAGCCTTCATTGGGGACGTGATGATTCATTTCTCATTTTTTGTTGGGGGGGGGGGGGGGGTTACAATTTCTCACCAAATGGGTTGTAGGTTGGATGTTTGCAAGTATCTCAAAGCTCAACGAACGCAGGAAAAATTGAGCCCGCTTTGCAAGTTATACAAAATTTACCTCTAAATTTTTCATCCAATTTTATCAAACAAAAAAGCCACATGAAAACGGGGTCAATGGAGACGGGGGTATTTATTTGCGCTCAGTAAATTGAATTTTTGTTGATATTTTTTCAAATTTTTAATATTGTGCGTGAAAACTTTGCATTAGTGTTTTTCTACGAATAACTACTTCTGATTCGGGTTTTAATATTGTGATACGGATTACATACTGTAGTTACATTGACAATGAGATTCGTTCTCTTCAGCTTTTTAAAAATCAATTTCAAAAACCCGATCAAACTGGGTTATTATGCAAAAAATTATTGTGGTACAAAGATTATCTGAGGATAAGTTTTTGAGGAAAACAGTTTCGGAGTCCCCGTGTAGATATGGTAGAAAGACAAAAATGAAGTGTAGAAATTTATTACAAAAAGAATATTTCTGTGCTATTTACTATTAAAATGCTCTACACATTACAAACCTCATTGGTTACTACAAACAAAACTTTAAAACAATTAATTTCTTATCCAAAACGGGTTAAGATTGCAAATGTTTTTGTTCATTTGATTGGATATTATCTGTATTTATTATGTTGACTGCCACAAAATTGTTTTTTTTTGAAGCAGTAGTTGAACCGAGTTTCAGTACTTGGATACGTTTCTAGTTTTCTATAGCCCGTACTTTTTTCGATTGACTAATTTTTTCCTTTAAAGGTAAGTGAATTAATAGCAATCTATGTAGCTATGGAAAAATAAAAATATGAAAAACTCCTGATAACTCCTCACAATAATTTTTATTGCTATTTATTTTTAAAAAATCTGCACTTAGCATCTCAAAACCTACTGGTTTAATTTACTACAAGCACAACCTAAAAACACCTCGTAATCGTTTTGTTCAAAACATTCTTAAAAATCCCTATTTCGCGGTGGTCTCAATGCTCCATCCGAGTTAAAGGTACTTTCACTTCAACACAGTTTCTGACTACTACTTGTTTCTAATCTTGTAGTTTTGAGCAGAGCTTATCAACTACTTTTGATTTTGTTTACAGGTTACAAACCATCGTGCAGCACAATTCAAAAAAAAACGCAATAAATGGAGATTAATTTTGATTCCACGAATGTTAAACTTTGAGTCTTTTTGTCAACCGTTTTTCTCTTGTTTTTCAATAATTCGTTTGTGTGAAGTTTGAAAATTTATTTTTGTCCAGCTTTTATTACAGTTTGTAAGCAAAATTCAGCTTTGAAGTCAATTTTTTTCTTCAACTTTCAAATGCACAGTGGAATAAACCGGGAACGGATTTTTCGGGAAAAACCGATTTCTAAGAAAATCAAAGTTGCATGCACCCTTTGGAATGCATTTTTTAAACTATTTTGTCAATGCTCCAGGAAATTATATATACTTAGATAGATTTCAAAAAAGTTGTCTTCTATATGGACAGAACCATTAAGAAAAGCGATTTGCATTTTTTATTGAAAAATTTAATTTGTTTTCAATGCAACGCTATTTTCCGTATTTAAAAGTGTTGTTATAATATTTAAAAAAAGAAAAACAATATAATCAATCTCCCTTCGCTGTTGAATTAAAACACACAATAAAAATATTGGTAATCTGAGCACGAAACAAAACGTCCCTGATCACAATTCGGTTCTAATCATAGTCCAATTATTTGTCAAAGAAAAAAGTGGGATGCTTAAAACTTTTCTGCTTTTTATACCCATTGTGGACTCTCTTATAACAACAGCGTCAAGCTGAGCAGCAATTGCATAATTTTTTACATGCGTTAAAATTGTTGCTTAATTTGTTTCATCATGGCCAGGTGTAACCTAATTGATTGATTTTTGATAAATTATTTCTCGAAACAAAGTTAAGAAGAGCCTTGATAGAGGACGTGATGATTCTGTTCTCATTTTTTTGGGGTGGATAGCAATTTCTCACGAAATCTGATTTCGGTTAGTTGTCTGCAAGTATCTCAAAGCCCATTTATTGTGATGACTACCACATAATTTGTTTTCTGAAGCAGTTACTCAACCGAGTTTGAAAACTCTCTTGCTTGTTTTTTAATGACCTTAATTCCTTTATCTGTCGACTAAATTTTTGCTTATCAAGATGAAACCATTTAAAAACAAACCATATAGGTATGAAAAAGGATAAAAATGGAAAACTCCTAATAATTTCCTCACAAGTAATTTTTAGTGGTATTTGGTTTTAAAAAGTCTGCACTGCGCATTGCAAGCCTTGGGGCGCTTATGAATTAATTTACTTAGAAGCGCAACTTTAAAAATCTGAATCTTTTCATCCGAAATTTTCTCTTAAAAGTACTTATTTCGCTGTGGTGTCAACGCTTCATGCGAGTAGAAGACATTTTCATCTTAAAAAGTGGCCATCAGCGTATTCCGGTAGGAAAAAAAAAAGGAAAATAAACTTGCTATTTCAATTATTAAACCTTATTCAAATGCTACCTTTGAACATTGCGACTACTATCGTATTTTTAAATTAAGTTGTTAATGTTTTCCTATTTGGTTTTTGCTCTTCGAAAACTTAATACCTTGGAGATACTAGTTGTTTGTGCTGCAATAATATGTATAATACTTGAGTATTGTTTAGCTAATTGGAATCTCTTTCTGATTTTTATTATATTGGAATGGTTTTTTTCCCGAAATCTCTCCAACTTTTTAAATTTTGAGTTAAATGCGTTTTCAGGTGTTCATATACATTTAATGTATGGTTTTAGAGACAGTTTTCCAGGTTTCAATTGTTTCGTAAATAACCAAGTCTTCACCTGTGAGTTCAGGATCCATCCAGCCAAATTTTTGAACGCTCCTCTGGTTGTGTGTTTGTGTGAGACTATTAATGATTTTTATTCCCTACATTCTGACCACATTTTTACTTGAAGAACCGAATACATATGAAGCTAAATAAAATTTCTGTATTTAAAGCTTCTTATACAGCTTGAGTTTGTTCTTATGGCACAATCCAGTTTAATAGAATGCATTCCAAATAAAAAATATTTACAATTTTTTTTTGAATTTTTTAATTGGAATGCATATTATTAAGGTGGATTTGCCATAAGAACAAAATCAAGCTGTGTAAAAAGCTTTAAATACAGAAATTTTATTCAGCTTCATATGTATTCGGTTGTTCAAGGACAAATTTGTTCTCAAAATTTCTAGAACTTTCGGACCATCACTGTTAATATTTAAAAACATCACAAAAATTTTTAATGAAAGTGAAAATACCTTCGTTGCAACGTTGGTATGCAACCTTTTCATTTTTTATTGCCCTGTTAACATTTTTTTGCAAGCTTCTAGCCGCCACCAGTTTTTTAATTTGTTGGTTTGGAAAAGCTGTGCTTGTGCTAACTTTCGCAAAATTGGTCACGCAAACCGAGTTAAGGTTGCAAATATTTTTTGTTAATTTGTTTGGACATTATCTCCTATTTATAATGATGATTTCCACCTAATTTATTTTATGAAACTATTATTCAACGGAGTTTCAGTACTTGTGCTATTGTTTACTTATAACCATTTGCAACAATCGCCTATTTTCTATCGACCATAATTCTTTTCGTGTTTCTTAATAAAATAAAATGAGTAAAAAATAAACCGGGTATTTTAGTAAATATGAATACTATTAATTCATCAGAACTAGCTGAGTAAGCAACAAACATGAATAAAAATTTGTCAACCAAAGCGGTCATCAAAAAGTGGAAAATATGGGATACATTTTATATAAATATATCTGTATTGAGCTATATTTGGAATAAATTTTGGCTTGTGTGACCACTATTATTAGCTGAGCTCTGCTATGATTTGGTCAACTGTCACCTATACCTGTTCTGGCCAGATTGACATTTTAGCACAATGCGACAACAAAACAAAGGTAAACAATTGTATCATAATAGAACACTGTCAACTAGACTCCACTATTTTCTTTATAGAGGATTTCCCCTCTCTTTGTCCCTTTTCCGCTTTTAATATTGCACTATGCATATTTTCATACTTTTTATTTATTTTACTTCGCTCTATTTACTGTTTCTTGGTTATATAATTTATTACGCTTAAGAGAAGGAAATTAAACTACACCCACAAAATAATAACGCAATATCATAAAATAAAAGATTTTACGCGCTCATAAAAATGAAAATCAAATTAATTTAATGAAATTGACAACTTTGTTGTGATCAAACTGGCTTTTACACCTTCTGGTTAATATAATATTTTTTTTCTTTTGGGTCTGTTATATTGTCTGATCATGCAGGTCTCCGATCAGGTATCAATTTGCTTCTCTCCTGTTTAAAAATAATAAAACAAGGAGGCCCGGTAATGTGCGTTTGCACATAAAGTTCCGATCTTGCTCATGTATATTTTTGAGTTAATTGTCTAACCAATCATGAGGAGATAGAAAACTTTCAAAAATTCTCATATTGTTCAGCAAACCACTAAATGAAGAAATTAAAGCCGCAGATGGCCGATGAAACCTGTCAATAACATGAATACGAGAAAATACAAATTTAAATTTAAAATAACATCAAATATTTAGTCGATGTCTATATTTAAAAGAAAACACAATAACAAAATCAAAATAGCATCGGAAGATAAGAACTAAACAATACAAATTAAGCTGTGCTGCAAAAAAAGTCATGGGACCTGGTCTTATTGAGACTCTGTAACATTTCGACAAAAACAGCAGAAAGCGGAAAGTTCAAAAATAAGTTTCCATCTATGCGAACCATTAATAAGTGATTAAATCCATTCTGAGAACCAAAAATAGGTTGTTGCGCATTCAATTTTTTTCAGTGTGGAAAAGATCTTCACGATAGAGTGAGATTGTGGCAAAGAATCATATCCAACCACAAAAATGGGCATTTTTTAAAAAAGAAATGTTTAGTAACAAAGCCAACACACCCTTAGTTGAAAGCAAAAGTTTGCATCTTATAGAGTTTGCAATTTCACTCGTTAGAAAGAGTAGGCTGTCTCTCCTTGCGGATGCTAGCTACAAACTGATAAAGCAAATACGAACAGAACTCAAATTTCACAAACTATTTTATGAAATGACATTATTGAAACCAAAACTCATAACAATTGATATTTTGTTGGGCAGCTGTGAAAAAAGTTGATACAATCAGTTAAAACTGAGACTATGATTTTTGATAACAAAATCAAGAGCGAAAAAACGGTAGGTTGAAAAAATTCGTTTATTTTTTGAAAATACTTAAATTGAAAGTCAGTATAAACCATTAGCAATAAACTGAAATCAATAAATTTGTTCATTCATACATCTAGAAGGCCTTGAGATCTTTTTATCACCCGGAAAATGTTGAACAACTACAAAACGGACGACTAAAACTGGTAAAAATTGAAAAATCCAACAAACTTAGCAAGAGAACGATCTCGCAGCCGTCAAAACCAGAACCATTCACCAAAAACATTAAATAAGTTCAATTGCGTTTCCTTAAGAGCTAATCGGATCTCTGGCAAATGTGACAATTTGTCGAGTGGGAAAAAGGGAACCTCAAATATGCGCAAACATGTAGAAATCACAGCGTAGTTTTTTTTAACTGGTTGTACCGAAGTCATGAAACCATTAGTTAAAAATAAAGCAAACATAGAACTTAAGTTTTGCTTCACAAAAAACATAAAAAAACAATTCAGCCGTCTTTGCTGAGACAGAGCTGCAAAGTGGCAGAAGTAAGATAAAAGGATGCAAGAGTTGAAAATTTCGCGGTTTTTTCTAAAAACAAATATATTTATTTAAGATCATAAGAGCCATTAGATATCAAATGATTAGTTTTACTTGTGCCCATTAAAGAGTCCAATTGGATTTAATTGATTATTGAGACTAAGTCAGGAGACCGCAAAAACCAAAAATAGAAGCAAAATCAAAAATTCCATATAAGTTTTCAAAAACAAATTGCAAAGCAAAGAAGCCATGAGCTCATCCTGAAAGCCTAATATATTTTATGTTCATTTGAGCAGTAAAATCATGATCATTGTGTTCATTATGTTCATTTTCATGTAGAAGAGATTTGCATTAAACGTTGATTTGAAATCATTTTTGACCCTGATTTCTAGAAAAGGAACAAATATTAAGAAAATGATCTAAAAACTGATCACGCCCCAATAAAATCCGAATATTAGTTTGTAATAGTCCACGAAGAGAACAAAACTAGCCCTCCAAATAAAACACCTATTTCTCTCAAATGTGTGGGAAAGAGATAAATTGTTAATTGAAATGTTTCATTATATCAGAAAATAATTGATGCATTTGGAAAAACAGGCAATATTTTAATTCATGAGTCCTCTAATAGGAAGAGGAAGTTAAACTAACCCTCACTTGAAGTTCAAAATTTTTGTGTCCACAGTCTTCAGGTCTCTATTTTGTAAAAATTTAAACAAAGTGGGCTAAAAAAGCAAATAAGAGCCCTTTTTGATGAAGAAGTCTGAAATTCGAAAGATTTAGCAAAAATCTTACGCAAAAAATTTGGAACAAACCATTCAGCATATCTCCTCTATATTTGAAGGTAAACCCAATATAATGTTGTTCACATTTTTAGCAAATTTCAGCAAAATTGACACGGAAAATTTGGTAGAAAATTACGGAAAATGTGAATAAAAACAGTGGAGATCTGTCTTCTGTTCACAAAAACTTAAACCGTAATAATTCCATGGAAGAAAATATCTTCAAAAAAATCTTTTTAATTAAATATTCTACGCTGGATGGGCTTTTTAATTATACCACTCACAACTTTCTTCCATCAATATATCGATCGGCCAAAATTGACTGAACAAAAAAAACCGTTTGAGTATATAGTTCCTCCACCCACACAAGTGGGACCAGAACAATACTGGTCAAGAATTGTGGATAAGGAGCCGCATCTTACTCTAAAACCAATTCTGTGCAGAACCAATTCGTAGATGAGAAAACAATCGATGCTAATTTAGAGAACAACTCAGGTCATTGTTGCTGTTGTAGCTACTGAAAAGAACTGCGTTGAATTAGCAAGATTTTGGCTAGGCGATCTCATCTGGTCAGTTAATAGCATTTTTGTTATAAATAGCAAAAAAAATTTGATGATTGCTTTTTAACAAATGTTTGTATTGCGGCAAACTTTCTACATCAAGCGCTCTCCAATGTCATGATCGAGAAAAGGGCCATGGAAAGCGGATTTCTCGGAGCAGTGCAGTTGTGCTGAAATGATAGCATTTTGATGCGTTTTATTTTGTTCTAATTTTACAAACCCTGTCGCATTGAAGCCTGTCAGAATGTGAAAAAATCCTGGGCCAAAATTACTTAAAGTTGGCCGTTCAAAAAAATGTTAAAACGAACTATCAGATAGTGATAAATTTAGCCCTGAGCCGTCAAAAAAAAAAGAAAACGATTTGTTATGAAAGAATCAAATTTGCCATTCGAGGTAGTTATCTCCGAGTATTTTTTTTGTCTTTTTGAATTTTATTTTTTCCCACAACCATATCTTTTAGCAATCGTTATAAAACACTAATTGTAGAACTCTGAGAGTATAAAGTGTCGAATATAATTTGAAGCCATTTTAAACATTGTTTTTTTGTTCCGACCCCTCTTGAGGGGGATAAACTATAAATTCAAATGGGCTTTCTGTTCACACAGTTTTGGCCGATCGATAGCTTCATCGTAGAGAGTTGAGACTGGTATCATTAGAAAGCTTGTCTAGCGTAGAATATGGAATTAAAAAGACATTTTTGATTTTCGTTTTTTACAGGGAGTTGTCGAGATTTAAACTTTTGAGAAAATAGAGTGAATTCCGTTGATTTTTATTCACATTTTGCGGAAATTCTGCTTAAATTTGGCTAAATTTGCTAATTTTATTCATTTTTTTGTCAAAAATTCTGGCTAAATATTTCAAAATTCAGACTTTTTCATCAAAAAAAGCACGAAATAAGTTTTTTTAGTCCAATTTGGTTAAATTTGCAGGAAGTACACACCCAAACAAAAATAGCGCAATCTTTTTAGACTCAAATGGGGGCTATTTGTACTTCAAACTCCGTTGCGAGTGCTCCGTAATTAAAACTTTGCCGTTTTTTGCTAACTTTACTCGTTGATTATCAAAAACTCAGCATTTATTTTTGATTTTGTAACTAACAAAAAATCTATATCTATAGCATTTGGAAAACTAAAGTATCTCGATGGAAAAACAGCTTTAGTTATATTTGGACCAATTTTGACTGTTACAATCCAAAAATAATTCGGGTTTTAATCAGTCGGTCTTTTTTATTAAAAAAGTTTTATCTGTTTTATATATTAATTAAATAACAGAACGTTTCAAATCAAAACTCACTTTTGGAAGGTCCAATTCGCTTACTTATTAGCTACAAATTATTGTATCTTTTTTATTACTTGAAGGCTTATTGTCGTTTTCACTGTTAAAAATATTTGATTTTTAAATAAATAATGGCTTATTTAACTTCGCCTCCAATTTTTTCTTAATTTGGTCAACTTGTAGCTGAGTGTCAGCAACGAAAGAATGTTTCTTCGCTCAAATTCAATCTTTATTGCAGTTTTACACCTTAAGTTATGGTTTTTAGGCTTTGATAATACTAGATTTCACATTTTTCCCATGTATTTGCCCACTTTTCACCTTTTCAAGTTTTGTCACATTATCACTTTGTGGACAATTGATATACCAAACTATTGGCGTTGAAAACAAGGCACAATTGAAAATATTAGAATCCTTAAGGATACAGTTTATGTTTTTAACGGCTTTGACAAAACTTTCTTGAAGAACCTAATTGAGTTTTTAAAATTTGTTCTTAACTGTCGTTTTTACTTTGTCTTTTTTGTCCTATGAAATTTCCTGTATAATGTCCCGTTTTCATTGGTTTTCATGGAAGAATAGATGAGCCGATATTTTGATATAATTAGACAGCTGATGGCTTTCTTGATTTGAAAACAATTGTTTTCTAAAAATAAAAAAACTCTTTTTAACTTCGCAATTTTGTTCCTTTTATTGTCTGTTTGTTACCTAGTCTCGTTAATTACAGGCCAAATATGACAATATTATTGTCAAGGGAAGGTGTTAAAGGGAATAATGTAAAAAAAATATAATTTTTTAAAGAATTCGTTGTGACTTTACTGGCTTAGACACGGGTTTTTCAAAAAAGTAAATTAATTTTTGATTTTTGTAATGTTTTACGTTTTTTTGTAGAATTAAGATATATTCTGGATCGTTGCAGGTGTCACGGGCTTTCTCCAGAAGAATAAACGAACCTATTTTATTAATTTATTTTGTAATTAATGGCTCTCATGTTTTTGGAAATAACTTTTTTTGAAAAAAACAAGGAATAACTAATTTTGCTTTTTTTCTTTTTTGTCTACTTGTTACCTGGTTTCATTAATGAGAAGTGACATAATACATTATCGGTGTTTGAGGAAGGTGCAATCAATTACATTTTCAGGGCCAAAGTATGGATGGCTCTACGGCTTCAAAGCCTTTTTTGGCAAAACTTAATTGATTTTTCGTTTTGTTGTCTATTTGTTGTTCTTTTTGCAACCACATAAAAATTGAATACCAACAGTTCTTAATTCCCATCTTTAACAACACTGCTAATCTTAATCCTATGGGATATTTTAGTTGATTTCTAAGGGTTTTCATTACTTTGAAATTAATTGCTTCTAAAAATAATAAGCCAATTTTTCAAACTTACTGTTTTTGTTCTTTACTGTATATTTGTTACCAAACTTTATTATGTATTGATTCCAGATCCTTTCTGGTGAATTATAAGTGATTTAATTTATCTTCAGTTCTATGTGACGCTTTTTTGACTTTGTTATTAAGTTTTTTAAATTTGTCATTCGAGGTAGTTATCTCCGAGTATTTTTTTGTCTTTTTGAATTTCATTTTTTCCCAAAACGATATCTTTTATCAATCGTTATAAAACACTATTTGTTGAATTTTATGAGAGTATAAAGTGTCGAATATAGTTTGAAGCCATTTTAAACATATTGTTTTTTGTTCCGACCCATCTTGAGGGGGAGGAACTATATATTCAAATAGGCTTTCTGTTCAGACAATTTTGGCCGATCGATATCTTCATCGTAGAGAGTTGAGACTGGTATCATTAGAAAGCTTGTCTAGCGTAGAATATGGAATTAAAAAGACTTTTTTTTGATTTTCGTTTTTTACAGGGAGTTGTCGAGGTTTAAACTTTTGAGAAAATAGAGTGAATTCCGTTGATTTTATTCACATTTTCCGGAAATTCTGCTTAAATTTTGCTAAACTTGCTAATTCTATTTATTTTTTTGTCAACAATTCTGGCTAAATATTTCAAAATTCAGACATTTTCATGAAAAACAGCACGAAATAAGTTTCTTTAGTCCAAATAGTCCAATTTGATTAAATTTGCAGGAAGTACACACCCAAACAACACTAGCGCAATCTTTTTAGACTCAAATGGGGGCTATTTGTACTTCAAACTACGTTACGAGTGCTCCGTAATTAAAACTTTGCCGTTTTTTGCTAACTTTACTCGTTGATTATCAAAAACGCAGCATTTATTTTTGATTTTGTAACTAACAAAAAATCTATATCTTTAGCATTCGGAAAACTAAAGTATCTCGATGGAAAAACAGCTTTAGCTATATCTGGACCAATCTTGGACTGTTACAATCGAAAAATAATTCGGGTTTTAATCAGTCGGTCTTTTTTATTAAAAAAGTTTTATCTGTTTTATATATTAATTAAATAACAGAACGTTTCAAATCAAAACTCACTTTTGGAAGGTCCAATTCGCTTACTTATTAGCTACAAATTATTGTATCTTTTTTATTACTTGAAGGCTTATTGTCGTTTTCACTGTTAAAAATATTTGATTTTTAAATAAATAATGGCTTATTTAACTTCGCCTCCAATTTTTTCTTAATTTGGTCAACTTGTAGCTGAGTGTCAGCAACGAAAGAATGCTTCTTCGTTCAAATTCAATCTTTATTGCAGTTTTACACCTTAAGTTATGGTTTTTAGGCTTTGATAATACTAGATTTTACATTTTTCCCATGTATTTGCCAACTTTTCACCTTTTCAAGTTTTGTCACATTATCACTTTGTGGACAATTGATATACCAAACTATTGGCGTTGAAAACAAGGCACAATTGAAAATATTAGAATCCTTAAGGATACAGTATATGTTTTTAACGGCTTTGACAAAACTTTCTTGAAGAACTTAATTGAGTTTTTAAAATTTGTTCTTAACTGTCGTTTTTACTTTGTCTTTTTTGTCCTATGAAATTTCCTGTATAATGTCCCGTTTTCATTGGTTTTCATGGAAGAATAGATGAGCCGATACTTTGATATAATTAGACAGCTGATGGCTTTCTTGACTTTGAAAACAATTATTTTCTAAAAATAAAAAACTCTTTTTAACTTCGCAATTTTGTTCCTTTTATTGTCTGTTTGTTACCTAGTCTCGTTAATTACAGGCCAAATATGACAATATTATTGTCAAGGGAAGGTGTTAAAGGAATAATGTCAAAAAAATATAATTTTTTAAAGAATTCGTTGTGACTTTACTGGCTTAGACACGGGTTTTTCAAAAAAGTAAATTAATTTTTGATTTTTGTAATGTTTTACGTTTTTTTGTAGAATTAAGATATATTCTGGATCGTTGCAGGTGTCAAGGGCTTTCTTCAGAAGAATAAACGAACCTATTTTATTAATTTATTTTGTAATTAATGGCTCTCATGTTTTTGGAAATAACTTTTTTTGAAAAAAACAAGGATTAACTAATTTTGCTTTTTTCTTTTTTGTCTACTTGTTACCTGGTTTCATTAAGGAGAAGTGACATAATACATTATCGGTGTTTGAGGAAGGTGCAATCGATCACATTTTCAGGGCCAAAGTATGGATGGCTCTACGGCTTCAAAGCCTTTTCTGGCAAAACTTAATTGATTTTTCGTTTTGTTGTCTATTTGTTGTTCGTTTTGCAACCACATAAAAATTGAATACCAACAGTTCTTAATTCCCATCTTTAACAACACTGCTAATCTTAATCCTATGGGATATTTTAGTTGATTTCTAAGGGTTTTCATTACTTTGAAATTAATTGCTTCTAAAAAATAATAAGCCAATTTTTCAAACTTACTGTTTTTGTTCTTTGCTGTATATTTGTTACCAAACTTTATTATGTATTGATTCCAGATCCTTTCTGGTGAATGATAAGTGATTTAATTTATCTTCAGTTCTATGTGACGCTACTTTGACTTTGTTATTAAGTTTTTTAAATTTGTCATTCGAGGTAGTTATCTCCGAGTATTTTTTTGTCTTTTTGAATTTCATTTTTTCCCACAACGATATCTTTTATCAATCGTTATAAAACCTTATTTGTTGAATTTTATGAGAGTATAAAGTGTCGAATATAGTTTGAAGCCATTTTAAACATATTGTTTTTTGTTCCGACCCATCTTGAGGGGGAGGAACTATATATTCAAATAGGCTTTCTGTTCAGACAATTTTGGCCGATCGATATCTTCATCGTAGAGAGTTGAGACTGGTATCATTAGAAAGCTTGTCTAGCGTAGAAGATGGAATTAAAAAGACTTTTTTTTTATTTTCGTTTTTTACAGGGAGTTGTCGAGGTTTAAACTTTTGAGAAAATAGAGTGAATTCCGTTGATTTTATTCACATTTTCCGGAAATTCTGCTTACATTTGGCTAAATTTGCTAATTCTATTTATTTTTTTGTCAACAATTCTGGCTAAATATTTCAAAATTCAGACATTTTCATCAAAAACAGCACGAAATAAGTTTCTTTAGTCCAAATAGTCCAATTTGATTAAATTTGCAGGAAGTACACACCCAAACAACACTAGCGCAATCTTTTTAGACTCAAATGGGGGCTATTTGTACTTCAAACTACGTTACGAGTGCTCCGTAATTAAAACTTTGCCGTTTTTTTCTAACTTTACTCGTTGATTATCAAAAACGCAGCATTTATTTTTGATTTTGTAACTAACAAAAAATCTATATCTTTAGCATTCGGAAAACTAAAGTATCTCGATGGAAAAACAGCTTTGGCTATTTCTGGACCAATCTTGGACTGTTACAATCGAAAAATAATTCGGATTGTAATCAGTCGGTCTTTTTTATTAAAAAAGTTTGATCTGTTTTATATATTAATTAAATAACAGAACGTTTCAAATCAAAACTCACTTTTGGAAGGTCCAATTCGCTTACTTATTAGCTACAAATTATTGTATCTTTTTTATTACTTGAAGGCTTATTGTCGTTTTCACTGTTAAAAATATTTGATTTTTAAATAAATAATGGCTTATTTAACTTCGCCTCCAATTTTTTCCTAATTTGGTCAACTTGTAGCTGAGTGTCAGCAACGAAAGAATGCTTCTTCGTTCAAATTCAATCTTTATTGCAGTTTTACACCTTAAGTTATGGTTTTTAGGCTTTGATAATACTAGATTTCACATTTTTCCCATGTATTTGCCCACTTTTCACCTTTTCAAGTTTTGTCACATTATCACTTTGTGGACAATTGATATACCAAACTATTGGCGTTGAAAACAAGGCACAATTGAAAATATTAGAATCCTTAAGGATACAGTTTATGTTTTTAACGGCTTTGACAAAACTTTCTTGAAGAACTTAATTGAGTTTTTAAAATTTGTTCTTAACTGTCGTTTTTACTTTGTCTTCTTTGTCCTATGAAATTTCCTGTATAATGTCCCGTTTTCATTGGTTTTCATGGAAGAATAGATGAGCCGATATTTTGATATAATTAGACAGCTGATGGCTTTCTTGACTTTGAAAACAATTGTTTTCTAAAAATAAAAAAACTCTTTTTAACTTCGCAATTTTGTTCCTTTTATTGTCTGTTTGTTACCTAGTCTCGTTAATTACAGGCCAAATATGACAATATTATTGTCAAGGGAAGGTGTTAAAGGGAATAATGTCAAAAAAATGTAATTTTTTAAAGAATTCGTTGTGACTTTACTGGCTTAGACACGGGTTTTTCAAAAAAGTAAATTAATTTTTGATTTTTGTAATGTTTTACGTTTTTTTGTAGAATTAAGATATATTCTGGATCGTTGCAGGTGTCAAGGGCTTTCTTCAGAAGAATAAACGAACCTATTTTATTAATTTATTTTGTAATTAATGGCTCTCATGTTTTTGGAAATAACTTTTTTTGAAAAAAACAAGGATTAACTAATTTTGCTTTTTTTTCTTTTTTGTCTACTTGTTACCTGGTTTCAATAAGGAGAAGTGACATAATACATTATCGGTGTTTGAAGAAGGTGCAATCGATCACATTTTCAGGGCCAAAGTATGGATGGCTCTACGGCTTCAAAGCCTTTTCTGGCAAAACTTAATTGATTTTTCGTTTTGTTGTCTATTTGTTGTTCGTTTTGCAACCACATAAAAATTGAATACCAACAGTTCTTAATTCCCATCTTTAACAACACTGCTAATCTTAATCCTATGGGATATTTTAGTTGATTTCTAAGGGTTTTCATTACTTTGAAATTAATTGCTTCTAAAAAATAATAAGCCAATTTTTCAAACTTACTGTTTTTGTTCTTTACTGTATATTTGTTACCAAACTTTATTATGTATTGATTCCAGATCCTTTCTGGTGAATTATAAGTGATTTAATTTATCTTCAGTTCTATGTGACGCTATTTTGACTTTGTTATTAGGTTTTTTAAATTTGTCATTCGAGGTAGTTATCTCCGAGTATTTTTCTGTCTTTTTGAATTTCATTTTTTCCCACAACGATATCTTTTATCAATCGTTATAAAACACTATTTGTTGAATTTTATGAGAGTATAAAGTGTCGAATATAGTTTGAAGCCATTTTAAACATATTGTTTTTTGTTCCGACCCATCTTGAGGGGGAGGAACTATATATTCAAATAGGCTTTCTGTTCAGACAATTTTGGCCGATCGATATCTTCATCGTAGAGAGTTGAGACTGGTATCATTAGAAAGCTTGTCTAGCGTAGAATATGGAATTAAAAAGACTTTTTTTTGATTTTCGTTTTTTACAGGGAGTTGTCGAGGTTTAAACTTTTGAGAAAATAGAGTGAATTCCGTTGATTTTATTCACATTTTCCGGAAATTCTGCTTAAATTTTGCTAAACTTGCTAATTCTATTTATTTTTTTGTCAACAATTCTGGCTAAATATTTCAAAATTCAGACATTTTCATCAAAAACAGCACGAAATAAGTTTCTTTAGTCCAAATAGTCAAATTTGATTAAATTTGCAGGAAGTACACACCCAAACAACACTAGCGCAATCTTTTTAGACTCAAATGGGGGCTATTTGTACTTCAAACTACGTTACGAGTGCTCCGTAATTAAAACTTTGCCGTTTTTTGCTAACTTTACTCGTTGATTATCAAAAACGCAGCATTTATTTTTGATTTTGTAACTAACAAAAAATCTATATCTTTAGCATTCGGAAAACTAAAGTATCTCAATGGAAAAACAGCTTTAGCTATATCTGGACCAATCTTGGACTGTTACAATCGAAAAATAATTCGGGTTTTAATCAGTCGGTCTTTTTTATTAAAAAAGTTTTATCTGTTTTATATATTAATTAAATAACAGAACGTTTCAAATCAAAACTCACTTTTGGAAGGTCCAATTCGCTTACTTATTAGCTACAAATTATTGTATCTTTTTTATTACTTGAAGGCTTATTGTCGTTTTCACTTTTAAAAATCTTTGATATTTAAATAAATAATGGCTTATTTAACTTTGCCTCCATTTTTCTCTTAATTTGGTCAACTTGTAGCTTAGTGTCAGCAACGAAAGAATGCTTCTTCTTTCAAATTCAATCTTTATTGCAGTTTTTTACCTTAAGTCATGGTTTTTAGGCTTTGATAATACTAGATTTCACATTTTTTCCATGTATTTGCCCACTTTTCACCTTTTCAATTTTTGTCACATTATCACGTTGTTGACAATTGTTATACAAAACTATTGGCGTTCAAAATAAGGCACAATTGATAATATTAGAATCCTTAAGGATACAGTTTATGGTTTTAACGGCTTTGACAAAACTTTCTTGAAGAACTTAATTGAGTTTTTAAAATTTGTTCTTAACTGTCGTTTTTACTTTGTCTTTTTAGTCCTATGAAATTTCCTGTACAATGTCCCGTTTTCATTGGTTTTTATGGAAGAATAGATGAGCCGAAATTTTGATATAAATAGACAGCTGATGGCTTTCTTGACTTTGAAAACAATTGTTTTCTAAAAATAAAAAAAACACTTTAACTTCGCAATTTTGTTCCTTTTATTGTCTGTTTGTTACCTAGTCTCGTTAATTACAGGCCAAATATGACAATATTATTGTCAAGGGAAGGTGTTAAAGGGAATGGTGTCAAAAAATATAATTTTTTAAAGAATTGGTTGTGACTTTACTGGCTTCGACACGGGTTTTTCAAAAAAGTAAATTAATTTTTGATTTTTGTAATGTTTTACGTTTTTTTTGTAGAATTAAGATATATTCTGGATCGTTGCAGCTGTCAAGGGCTTCCTTAAGAAGAATAAACGATTCTATTTTAATAATTTATTTTGTAATTAATGGCTCTCATGTTTTTGGAAATAACTTTTTTTGAAAAAAAACAAGGATTAACTAATTTTGCCTCTTTTTCTTTTTTTGTCTACTTGTTACCTGGTTTCGTTAATGAGAAGTGACATGATACATTATCGGTGTTTGAGGAAGGTGCAATCGATCACATTTTCAGGGCCAAAGTATGGATGGCTCTACGGCTTCAAAAGCCTTTTCTGGCAAAACTTAATTGATTTTTCGTTTTGTTGTCTATTTGTTGTTCTTTTTGCAACCACATAAAAATTGAATACCAACAGTTCTTAATTCCCATCTTTAACAACACTGCTAATCTTAATCCTATGGGATATTTTAGTTGATTTCTAATAGTTTTCATTACTTTGAAATTAACTGCTTCTAAAAAATAATAAGCCAATTTTCCAAACTTACTGTTTTTGTTCTTTACTGTATAATTGTTACCAAACCTTATTATGTACTGGTTCCATATCTTTTCTGGTGAATTATAAGTGATTTAATTTATCTTCAGTTTTATGTGACGCTATTTTGACTTTGTTATTAAGTTTTTTAAAACGGACATAAATTTCTTGATGTAATTAATGTTTGTTGTTGTTGTTGTGGTTGTTTGATTTTGCTGTTCGTCTTCACTCGCTTTCTTAATATTGGCATATCTCATCAATCTAATGCATCTTTTTTTACTCCATTTTTTTATTTGCTTTGGAGGTTTTTTTGAAGAGTACTTGAATTTTTGAGGTTTTCTATCTGTTCCTCGTTTGGTAGACAATTATGCCACAATTGTGGATGAGCGGGGTCGGAACTTTATGTGCAATCGCACATTACCGAGCCTCCTTGTTGTATTATAGTTTTATATTATAGTTTCATAGTTATGCCTGAATTTTTTATTAATTTGTTCATCACTTTTGTCAAAACAGTTCGTCTTATAACCCCACAAAACAAAGCAAAACAAGTTAACATTAATTTTTTCTGCAAAAAATTGCAAATATACTGAAGTCTTCTAGCACGCTACTGGTGCTTTTTTTCCGGATCATTAACGTTGTGCCTGTTTTTGAACTGTGCTACAGTTTTTTGATCCAATTTGTTCATCACAATATAGCGCTCTCTGATGGCAAAAATTTTCAAACAATGTTGATAATTTTCAACTTTTCAAGTTTTTTGAAGTCTTTATTAAGTCTATACATAGCGTCTTTTATCCGACAACTGTTTTGGTAATATTTGACTTAGTGTGTTTACTGCAAAATCAAAATGGAGCATTATTGAAACAATAGTAGTTGCCATAACCACATTTTTTATGGTCTATTTGAATGTAGTGTTTTTTCAGCTGCTGGTTGCAGTTAATCAAGCATTTCCATTTCAATGTGTTTAGGTTGCATTGATGTTGCGTTACCCCTAATTTGTGAACAAACAAATCTGCCAGTGACCGCAAAAGCCAAGGACAAACAAATCAACCCAAAATAATTTCACCCTTTCCCACCTCATGAAAATAAACCGTCTATTCCTTCACAATATATCCATTCATTCTTCTCTCCCCTAGCAGTCTTTGCCAGCAGATAATTCCGAAAATAAACCGATCGATATTTACTTGTTCCTGCAGTTATCCGTAGTCATCTAAACAAATAAGAGAAGAGCTCAACCTGCGCTTAAGAATAAACCCGTATTGAGTTAACAGACATCAGAACGCATAATAAATGAAAGAAAAAAACGATGAATTATTTATAACAGAATTTGATTCAATTTTTTGGGCGACTGTGTAAAAGTGTGTCTAGAATAGAAAATAAGTTCGCGATTACCACAAAAAAAATTCTGCAATTAATTATTCGAGGAATATTTGAAGATTTATGCGTTCTTAGGAATTTGCAATTATTGAACGATAATTTAATTTACTGTCGTTTAAAATTTTGTTCAATTTCCTTAAACTCGCTCCCAAACTTAATTTTCCCATTTTCAGAGATTTTATTTTACATAAAATTATATCAACTTAATTTTTGATCAATTCATTTTCAATCAAATTATGGAAAGCTTAACGTTTCGAGAGCCGAGTTGCTTTATTTCAGCGTCACTTTCTTTGATTTATTGACGGAAAAGGCGTGATCTTTTAGGTCGACATTTTACCACGCCTAATTCCGGTTGTTTCATAAATCATTTTTATTAATCAGTTAATCGGTTATAGTTATTGAACTCCTGCGTTATATTACTGAGCTTCTACTATGCAAGAAAAAATTCTAGAGGTTCCAAACACAAGTTTAATTACTTCAAAGATGACTACCGTCGATATAAATCTATCAAGTTCTAACTATTCTTGCTATTATACTCTTGATTTGGTAATTTTATTTTTATTATACAATCGGTGTGGTGTCGCTATATAATGAATAACAAAACGAATTCTGCCCCAGTTTGGCTAAAATGATCAATTTTTAGCATAAAATATTTAGCTTAAGTTTGAAAATTTGATAACCTCGACGTTTCGGAGAAACAACAGCCTGAACACTATGTCGAAGATGGTGAATCTGAACGCAACCACGGCTGCCAAAATTTCCCTCGCTTGTTCTACGATGTCGGCCATGTTGATTGGATTCCTGGGGAACTCAATTATTATCTTTCTCTTCATGTTCAACAAAGGTGAGGATTTCTATATTTAATTGCTCTCAAATGAAGTTTGTAGCAATTATATTAGTCCTGTCGGTCTTTTCTTATGCACTCTTTTTCTCTGACTCATTTGGCTTTCCGCCATCAAAACGGGGTAAGCAGGCAAAGCCCTGAGGGTATTAAGTGGTTGAGTAGTTCTTTTTTAAATAAAAACTCTTGAATCACTGGGAACACACCCCACGCTCAGTATTTTGGAATATTAATATATATTCATCAGTATATTTGAACTAACTTAATCTGTTTTCCATTAACACATTTTTTAAGAAGTTAAGGGTTGTATTTTATGGGTCATTCGTTGCTTTGTGACTTCTTAAGCAAAACTCTATAACTTGACTCCAGCACAATTTGGCTCCAGCACAATTTTTGGTTCATAATTTAAACAATTTAGCTGATAAAAAAACTAGAAATTAAAATTTTCACCTGCCCCGGCCCCGTGTCACCAGCCCCCTGCAGTTTTGATTTAATCGTCCTTTCTTCCTTGATATCTTCCTTTTGAACTTTTTGAACTTTATTCGCTGGATATCCTGCTGCAAAAATGAACTCTTGTGTGTGTGAGATTTTATTTTCCAGGAAAACTCGTGAAATTCTTAAAATCATACATATAATTGTGAGCGTACGCTGAACGTCATGGGTGTTTACTGAAAAATAGAAACACACACAAGCGTAAAAGTTTTTTCAGGCCGGACATCCAGTGAATAATGTTCATAATGTTTGAAGCCAAGATATCATGGAATATAGGACAGTTAATATAAAACCGCCGAGAGCTGGTGTCAATTTGAGACGAATGCCTAACTTGTAAGAATCTTGTAAGACGAAGGCTTATCTCGTAAGATTCTGTCAGAAAATATTTTAAGACGATGCATCCTCTTGCAAGATTCTGACAGAATCTTACAAGATCTGACAAGAGAGCCATCCGCAGTCCACTCGGGCTTATAGAGTTAACGGAAAATTTTAATTTATATTTTTTCATCAGCTCAGTTGTGTAAATTCTGCACTATAATTTGTTCTGGAGTCGACCTGATGAATGCCAACATTGTAATAAAAAACAATATTAATACACAATCACTATAATATAAATATAGGAGAGCTAAGGGGGGGGGGGCAATTAGAGGTTTAGGGGAGCTATAGCCAAAACTTTGGGCGCAATTATTGTTAGTTTCATGTGCTTTAAAAATCTTATTCTTGTTTGGAAAAATCCTTTGTCTGCTGAGCAGTTTTCTTCAACTGTTTTTGTAGAAAGCATAAGAATAAACTCTATAGAAATTGTTATAACCAGATATTGTAAGCCAAATAATTTAGGTCAAGTTAGACAGGTTAATTAGGTGTTTGAAATAAGCATTCTTTCGTAAAGGGTTTTTGTTTCGAAGGCGCCAGAGAGGGGAGTTGAGTGATATATCTTAAACAAACAAATTGATGAACAAAAGTATATTGAGCTGTCGATATATTTCATTTACTTAGCAAAGTTGAATTTCTGCATCAGGCCAAAGTCGAAATGAGAGATTTAAGATTAGATGAAAACTAGAGAGCAAACATTTGAAGTGAACTAGATATTTTGAACAGAATTGGAATTTCAATTTGAACCAAATTAAAGTGTGATTTCAAATTTACAAAGTAATTGGCAACTCCAAACTTGGTACACTCAACTCTTTAAGTTATAATCGTCATTGGAATCTGAAATTGTGTGAGGATATTCCCCTTATGATTGTTAATATATAATAGGGATACGCAGCCGTATATACATTTTTGATCTGAGTTTTTGAAACAAGAAATGGTGTTATTCGACGGTTTTTGATAATTTGCGGTATAAATTTCGAATGTGTATGGATGAAATAACGGTAGAAACCAGGCGTACTAGCATGTACTGGTGCAGTAATGTATTGGATAATCATGGGAATGGTTTAGAAAGTTGTGGAAGAAATTTATTAGAGTTTTGTTTGCTTAAAGTAAATAAAAAGGCAGTTTATCGGTTTTCCAAGTACCCTACCGATAAAAAGTTGTCAGACCCCCCCTGGGATGGGAAGGAGTTATTGGTTGATAACTGGTCAATGATAGGGAGGTATACCTAGTGGTCCTCTATTGCGAGTATAAATTTCATGCGAATCCGACCACCCGACACCGAGCTATTAACACCGGAAGTAGTGTGATTTGAAGGTTTTTAGGTATTTTACTGTGAAATATGAATTTTTGAGTCAGAAATAAGGCGATTAATCAGTTGTAATGTCCTGAACGTATGAATTAATGTTTTTGCATGATTTTGGGAAGGGTTTAGGATGTAAAATGGCGATTTTTGAGTATATTGGTAATTATCACAGGATTGTAGTTAGCAACTAAATTGAAATAGTATTTTTTCGAAAAGTACGTCGGATTGACCTGAAAATAGGGGGATAGACTAATTTGGGTACGAGGAATCCGATTTTAAGGTCAGATTTGACCCCACACCAACCTGCACGGAACTAGCGCACGCTGCTGCTGCGGAACGTATAATTTGAATTGCTCGTGGAGTATTGGTAGCGGCCTTATGAAAATTGGAGGGTGAGTGTAACTTTTCAAGCGCTTTCTAGTGGTGCTATTTTTAACTTCCGGGTGCGACCGGAAGTCGGTTCTTCGGGACGACCCAAGAGTCGAAAACTGGAAATTGGACTTTTTGAGCGGCTGAATGACTTTGAAATGGTATTAATATGATAACCTGAGAGAGTTAGTGACAAAAAATAATCACCCCGGTCATTTTTGACGAATTCGGATTTTTCGGGTTTCGGCACCCACCACTCGTTAAAAATTTTCAAATCGCAAACGACTCGCAACGGCTGATCCGTTGGTCATGAAACTTGGCAGGCAAATTGGTGGCACCCTATAGTTACTAGAAAACTTTATCCGAAGACGTTTTGACCACTACTTCGCAAGTTATTAAGTTTAGAAATTTGGGGTCATCCGGGAGGTCGATGAAAAATGTGCGCGATCATTGCTCGTGTTCTCTTGGGAGTTAGGCCATGAAATTTTGTGAGTAGGTGCAACTATGAGAGAACTTACCGTGACAAAGTTATTTATATTAACTTGACCCTTCATTTTGGACGAATGACCCCTGATTGACCCCTCGAGGTCAAATTGTGGGCGTTTAGAAATATTAGATTTTTAGGCATGTATAATTACAGGGAATTGCATGAAATGATTTCAAGATTGGAAATAACAATTTCTCTTGGTTTTTGGGGTTGAGTTTAGTTATCTATTCAACGCGTGATTTTGACAGCGATTGATTGCAGCTAATTAATTTTATAGCGGAAATAGAGGAATAAGAACTTTTCAGAGTAACGTTCAATGTTTACTAAGCAAACACCGATTGACATGTCAAGTGCATATATGAGATAAAGCGTAATGGATTTGTTTACATAAGAGTCCAAAGGTCGTTTACTTAAGATAAGGAGAAAGTTGAACAATGGTTGGTAGCAGTTGAGGGACAGAGCATAATTTGATATTGGTTGTTTGCATAGCAAACAAAGCCCTCCAACGGAATGTGACAGATTGCAAGTGTTAGTTGCAATGTTTACTTAAGAGATTAAGGTTTGTTTGCTTAAGATAAGAGCGTATTGGTTGGATATAAATTGAAGTAACACAGAGAGAGAGAGAGAGAGAGAGAGAGAGAGAGAGAGAGAGAGGCAGACTTTGGAGATTCTGGGAGAACTTCAGATGTTTCGATCCGCACAAGTGAGAAAAAGTAGTTGGTTTAGTGGGACTAAACTATAGAAGATAGTGTAAAAAGCAGGGAAGAGACTTAGAGTGAGATTGAACTCTGGAATTTTGTAATTGCAAGACCAGTTGGTATACTGTGAGCGTTTTTGATATAGTCATTTGGGAAGTGAACCACGGATATTGGTATTACTATTTTAATTACTATTATAAATTGTCCTTGAGTTTGTCCTTTCCATTGATGTTCAAGTAATTGTCTTACATTCGTTATCCATATAACTAGAATTGATATTTCGAGCCCCATTGTGAATTAACTTATTTCAAGGCAATCTAATTTGCAACAGCTTACAAGAGTGGAAGAGGGGAAATCGCAGAGTGACAAAGTAACGCTTGCTTCACCAATTCAAAACCTTTGGTTTATTTTATTTGATCGATCTTCTGGGCGACAGAGTCCCCTCACTGTTGAGCCTAGCAGAAATTTAGAAGACGACAGTGGCGCTCCTAGGTGGGCTTTGTTTCTTTGTTCTTTTTTGCTGTGGATTATTTTCTGATTAATTCGAGAGCGTGCGTATTTTTCGTCGGGGAAACTGCTGAGAACACACCGAAATTTGACTTATATTTGCGATTTGGTTACCAAGAGATTTTGAATATGTTTGGTTATCAATTGGTGAAGCGTTTTCCTTCACCAGGCTACGAAGTTTGGGAGGTTTGGCGCGAACATTATTTGAGCACTGGCTTGAAGTTGGGATGGACGGAAGAAGAGATGATGAAGTGGTTGCCTACAAAATTGTGTGGTTGGGCCTTGAATGCAGTAAGTGATTTACCCAGAGGTTATTGGCGGTCGACTCCAGGGAAGCAAGCATGGACACTGACAGAGACGCTGTATCAGTTCGATATCCGATTGTCTGACAATCCAGTTTATTATGAGCAAAGCTATAATATGTTTCTTAGAGGGAAAGCGGGAAGTAGGGTGGAATTCATTGAAACCAGTGATACTGTGGATCAGAGAACACGACAGCAGTGTTCTCAAAGGCAGGTGATTGATACAAATAGAAGCGCTGACACTTCTTTAATAGATGCATTTGGGCAATCTGGCGGGTTTGAAGGGTTTGACATTGTTTCAGCTGTGGTGTATCAGGAAAAGAAGCCTTTAGTGAAGATCTGTTCGGAGAAGTTGAAGATACGAGAGTTGCTGAAAGTGGTAGTGGAATAAGAATTCCAGATTGCGGCGATGAAGTGCAAAATGGCCTATGAGGAGATAAGCGATGAACAGTCGGATGATGAGTATTTGTTTGAAGGTGCTTCGGATACAGATTTTTCGGATGTAGAGGAATTTGATGACAACGATTCGAGAAGCGAGACAAGTATTGCCGCGAGATTGAACTCAGTAGCATGCGGAAATGTAACTGCATTAGCGATCAATTTTGGCGGTGGGATCAAAGCTAGCAGAAACGATATGTTAGGAGCCTGGGCCTTGATGAAGTTAAAGACAGGAGGTGTGGACCAGAAGTTTTGCAATGCACCACACGTGGCTGATGAGACACAGATGTGTACAACGGAGGGCACTGTGGACACTTTGGAGAATTAGACAAGTTCTGGAGGAACTGATGGGCAGTTGGTATGTGAAACACAGAAGGGTCAACACAACAAGGCAGCAGCTGACCACAGTGATTTTGCACAGTTGGGAAAGGAGCTGGAGGAATGGGTGCAATCGCAATTGAATGAAAGTCAGCTTAATGGTAGTGTTTCGGTCGAACCAACGGATGAGCATCAAGGGGACAGTGCTGGAGTTGACAGAACAGGGAAATACTATCAGAAGTCAATAGCTAAATTGTTGCACAGTAGGGTTCATGATGATCAACAGCCTAGGAGGGAGGACTCTAGCGTGTTTTCGTTGGAAGTTGAGCAGAAAGTGGATAGAAGGATTGCATCACGATTTCCGGAGGTTGCAAGGCTGTTGGTGGAAAACCGAGCATTGAGCCGGAAGGAGAGGTGGAGCCGTTTGGAAGCATCAGGACAGCAGTCGTGGCAGGACTACAGAAGAAATGGTAGCTACTGTGGAAGAAGAGGTGGACATCCATTCAAGCATCTGAGGAAGAAGGTTTTCATGTACAGGTGCACGAGTTTATGGTTAGAGGGACGTTGACAGCTAAGCTATTCAAGCCTTTTTATCAATTTTTTTGCCTACATTGTTTTAATTAGGTTTATTAGGACAATTTGATCAAGCACTATAGCCCAAGGGCAATTTTTTTTCTAAAAAAAAGATACAGGAAAATGTGTAAATTTGGTAAATCTATTTTTAGGATTTGTTTTTTTTTTAATTTCAGTGATTTTGGGGTTCCCGGGGGATATATATCAGAGGCAATAGAGTTCGATCAAGAATCAATGTTGATGAGTTAGGTAGAATATGTATAAATTTGAAGGTGAGAAAGTGTTTTCAAATCTGATTTAATCAACCGCTATTCAAATTTTAGTGCAGTTAGTTTATATTAACCCGGAGCTAAACATAAGTGGTTCACTTCACTAGGTGGACAATTACTAAAGTACATACGAGTAAGTTAATCGGGTCACAGGATAAGGCTTTGCAATTATTCGGGAGAATAATATTCTAGGAGGGAGGAGTGTAGAAAGCATAAGAATAAACTCAATAGAAATTGTTATAACCAGATATTGTAAGCCAAATAATTTAGGTCAATCTAGACAGGTTAATTAGGAGTTTGAAATAAGCATTCTTTCGTAAAGGGTTTTTGTTGCGAAGGCGCCAGAGAGGGGAGTTGAGTGATATATCTTAAACAAACAAATTGATGAACAAAAGTATATTGAGCTGTCGATATATTTCATTTACTTAGCAAAGTTGAATTTCTGCATCAGGCCAAAGTCGAAATGAGTGATTTAAGACTAGATGAAAACTAGAGAGCAAACATTTGAAGTGAACTAGATATTTTGAACAGAATTGGAATTTCAATTTGAACCAAATTAAAGTGTGATTTCAAATTTACAAAATAATTGGCAACTCCAAACTTGGTACACTCAACTCTTTAAGTTATAATCGTCATTGGAATCTGAAATTGTGTGGGGATATTCCCTTTATGATTGTTAATTTATAATAGGGATACGCAGCCGTATATACATTTTTGATCTGAGTTTTTTGCACAATAAATGGTGTTATTCGACGGTTTTTGATAATTTGCGGTATAAATTTCGATTGTGTATGGATGAAATAACGGTAGAAACCAGGCGTACTAGCATGTACTGGTGCAGTAATGTATTGGATAATCATGGGAATGGTTTAGAAAGTTGTGGAAGAAATTTATTAGAGTTTCGTTTGCTTAAAATAAATAAAAAGGCAGTTTATCGGTTTTCCAAGTACCCTACCGATAAAAAGTTGTCCGACCCCCCCTTGGATGGGAAGGAGTTATTGGTTGATAACTGGTCAATGATGGGGAGGTATACCTAGTGGCCCTCTATTGCGAGTATAAATTTCATGCGAATCCGACCACCCGACACCGAGCTATTAACACCGGAAGTAGTGTGATTTGAAGGTTTTTAGGTATTTTACTGTGAAATATGAATTTTTGAGTCAGAAATAAGGCGATTAATCAGTTGTAATGTCCTGCACGTATGAATTAATGTTTTTGCATGATCTTGGGAAGGGTTTAGGATGTAAAATGGCGATTTTTGAGTATATTGGTAATTATCACAGGATTGTAGTTAGCACCTAAATTGAAATAGTATTTTTTCGAAAAGTACGTCGGATTGACCTGAAAATAGGGGGATAGACTAATTTGGGTACGGGGAATCCGATTTTAAGGTCAGATTTGACCCCACACAAACCTGCACGGAACTAGCGCACGCTGCTGCTGCGGAATGTAAAATTTGAATTGCTCGTGGAGTATTGGTAGCGGCCTTATGAAAATTGGAGGGTGAGTGTAACTTTTCAAGTGCTTTCTAGTGGTGCTATTTTTAACTTCCGGGTGCGACCGGAAGTCAGTGCTTCGGGACGACCCAAGAGTCGAAAACTGGAAATTGGACTTTTTGAGCGGCTGAATGACTTTGAAATGGTATTAATATGATAACCTGAGACAGTTAGTGACAAAAAATAATCACCCCGGTCATTTTTGACGAATTCGGATTTTTCGGGTTTCGGCACCCACCACTCGTTAAAAATTTTCAAATTGCAAAGGACTCGCAACGGCTGATCCGTTGATCATGAAACTTGGCAGGCAAATTGGTGGCACCCTATAGTTACTAGAAAACTTTATCCGAAGACGTTTTGACCACTACTTCGCAAGTTATTAAGTTTAGAAATTTGGGGTCATCCGGGAGGTCGATGAAAAATGTGCGCGATCATTGCTCGTGTTCTATTGGGAGTTAGGCCATGAAATTTTGTGAGTAGGTGCAACTATGAGAGAACTTTCCGTGACAAAGTTATTTTTATTAACTTGACCCTTCATTTTGGACGAATGACCCCTGATTGACCGCTAGAGGTCAAATTGTGGGCGTTTAGGAATATTAGATTTTTAGGCATGTATAATTACAGGGAATTGCATGAAATGATTTCAAGATTGGAAATAACAATTTCTCTTGGTTTTTGGGGTTGAGTTTAGTTATCTATTCAACGCGTGATTTTGACAGGGATTGATTGCAGCTAATTAATTTTATAGCGGAAATAGAGGAATAAGAACTTTTCAGAGTAACTTTCAATGTTTACTAAGCAAAAACTGATTGACATGTCAAGTGCATATATGAGATAAAGCGTAATGGATTTGTTTACATAAGAGTCCAAAGGTCGTTTACTTAAGATAAGGAGAAAGTTGAACAATGGTTGGTAGCAGCTGAGTGACAGAGCATAATTTGATATTGGTTTGTTTGAATAGCAAACAAAGCCCTCCTACAGAATGTAATAGATTTAAAGTTAAAATTGCGATGTTTACTTAAGAGATTGAGGTTTGTTTGCTTAAGATAAGAGCGTATTGGTGGAGTATAAATTGAAGTGACACACACACACACACACACACACACACACACACACACACACACACACAGAGAGAGAGAGAGGCAGACTTTGGAGATTCTGGGAGGACTTCAAATGTTTGGATCCGCACAAGTGAGAAAAAGTAGTTGGCTTAGTGGGACTAAACTATAGAAGATAGTGTAAAAAGCAGGGAAGAGACTTAGAGTGAGATTGAACTCTGGAATTTTGTAATTGCAAGACCAGTTGGTATACTGTGAGCGTTTTTGATATAGTCATTTGGGAAGTCAACCACGGATATTGGTATTACTATTTTAATTACTATTATAAATTGTCTTTGAGTTTGTCCTTTCCATTGATGTTCAAGTAATTGTCTTACATTCGTTATCCATATAACTAGAATTGATATTACGAGCCCCATTGTGAATTAACTTATTTCAAGGCAATCTAATTTGCAACAGCTTACAAGAGTGGAAGAGGGGAAATCGCAGAGTAACAAAGTAACGCTTGCTTCACCAATTCAAAACCTTTGGTTTATTTTATTTGATCGATCTTCTGGGCGACAGAGTCCCCTCACTGTTGAGCCTAGCGGAAATTCAGAAGACGACAGTTTTCCTCAGAAGATACAAACAAGCTGTTTGAGAATTTCAAGCAAGGTTGCGTGACTCCTGCGAAAAGCACTTTGAAATTCTGGCATGGTCCGCGATTAATGCCAGATTTTTCCAGCGACTTCAGCAGAGTCATAAAGCCTATACAAGTAGTTCTCTGGCTATTACCAAAACTGATCTAATCTGTCCCACCCCCCAGCTTAGTGGGCATATATCTTTTATGACCCAGGCGCACTTGTTAATTTTTACATAGTAACGTACATAGTAACTATGTAACAACACATAGTTTGTAATTGGGGGCATAAAAACAGACTGAGGGGGGGGGGGCGAATAGATCCTCTAAAACTTGGCTGTTTAAATCTGATGTTGCTTAAGGTCTGCGCAATGGGACAAACATGCAGTTGGTGAATGTGGCTGCCTGTTATATGGCTACGTCAGTGCTACACATGCCTGCGTGTTTAATATCAATATCTTCTGAACCAGCTCCATTCAGTCCTCTCTTCTGCAAAGTGCTCCAATTCACAAATGATCTCATCTACTTACAGGTAATTGTTACTAACTGCGACGATAGGACAAGCTAAAACGGACCAATTGGATCCACTGCACACCTCCCCCCCCCCCCCCCCCCCCCAGAGTAGTGGGTACAAAATATTTGCAACCCTCAGGGCACGTGCTACATTAACAGGTAATGATATGCTGTATTGCCCCCCCCCCAACACCCAGCATAGTGGGTGCATATTATCTGCACCCCACACGCATGTACTATATAATCACATAATGATTTACCATATAGGGGCGAATAACTGGGAGGTGCATAACCTACGGAGGGGGCGGTAACGGAAAAAATCCGACCAATTACTGGACACAGATCACGGGAAATTAATTTCCTCATAATTGGGTTGCAAGACTGTGGAAATTTTTCGCGCATTTGGTAGGGTATTTTGGCACTGTGAAAAATCAGTGGGTTAAAAACCAGTGCAAGGGTTATTTTTAAATGCTATCGTCTTTCTTTATTTCTAAGGAGTCACTTAATTGATGAGGTATCTTGTTACTAAGAAAATTTCAACAATGTCTCGGAGATTTTTTGGAATTTTGGAAAATTTTACATGAAACACAAATTCAACGGTAACAAAGAATTAATGTTTAATGAACAGAGTTGGATCTAAAGAAAGAAAAATGTCTTCAAGAGTATTTTTTCCTTTGAGATATAATAGAGAATATCACTCCCTTTCTCAGCTATATATCTAGTGACAGTATTACTTAGTAGACTGCTAATATTAACTAATTTCAAGAGCGATATTAGACATCACTTCACTGTCATTTTTCTCATCCGCTGTCGGGATGTAATTCGTAAACTTCGGACCGGTTATCGTGCCGAAGCGCATCGTGCCTCCTGCCGCTGTTGGAGAATTTGTTCGCTTTGTTTTGACCAAGTGTGAACTAATTTACATCGTAAACAAGGAGGCTCGGTAATGAGCGTCCGCACATAATGTTCCGACCCCGCTCAACCACGTTTTTGACTTAATTCTCCACCCAAAAGAGAAAGAGATAAAAAAAACTTTCAAAAAACACATTGTTCGAGAATAATTAGTTTATCCATTTAGAAAATCTCTTTAAGCTCTAACCGAGATAAAAATGAAACAACAACATATTAGAGAGCCGATGATAAGTGCCATAAAGGAGAGTAAGAGACAAGACAAACAACAAAATCAAATGAAAACAGCAAGCATTACTTACAACCAAAACTCAATGTCTATCCATTAAAAAAAACTTAATGAAAAAGTCAAAATATTATCATATTGAAATCATTAAATGGCATCATTTATACCTTCATGCAAAACAATTCAAGGCCTGTCATTATCCAGAGTGCCATATGACTATAAAAAAAAACAAATACAGGCAAAAATCAAGAAGTCATTTCAATTTTGCGAGGAAACGGTGTTGAAGCCTATAAGATCAAAACCTATTAACTAGATATATTGAACATAATCAGTCGCCATTAGTTAATCAGTTGCCATTAATATGATGATGGGACAAGACAGCAAAAGATAACCGAAAAAATTGGAAATTGTAAAAAAATAATAAGAAAATTTATAAAAACTCGTATTATCAACGCCGAAAAACAATTATTTAAATTAAAAAAACAACAATTAAGACAAAATTATAATTGACGGGAACGAACGAACTCATCCTCTCTCTTTGCTGAAACTGCGCTAAAATATGCCGAAATAAGATTGAAAAAGGCAATCTAAGAATAACACTTTCTTTAAAACAAATTTTTTGAAATCGTAAGACATAATTTCAACTAAAAAATTCCGAATTGTTTAAATTGTTAATGCTTATGAGGACATATGTATATGTCATTAGTGAGACTAAGTCAAAAGACTACACATTAACACTTAATACAGGCGAACTCAAATTTTCGCGAACGTTTTTATGCAAACGGTGTTGAAGCAGAAAAACCATATGCTTTTCGCTGAAATTGTTATGTTCGATCACCGGTCTCCCTTTTGCCTGCAAATTTGAGCTGTCGATAATTGAGATTGGTTTGAAATCGTTATGCTCTGTAATTAACATAAAAAACAAAAAAGGCAAGTTTTTTTTTAAAAAAAAAAGAACATACAACACCCCATTACAATCCGATAAATTTTTGAACTATAGAATTACACAACTAGAGCAAAACTTATCGTCCTCCTGTTTCTTTCTATTAGAACTAAATGTACCAAATGTTACCGAAACAGTTAATTTGACCAAAAATTCATATATCAAAAATAAATGATGAATTTTGGATACTTATCGAGTTATGTTACCAAAAAAGCATTAAGTATCATCTGAAAGCGCCGGTCAAACTGGACAAAGTAAGCCATACAGGCATATTTCATGCCATTTTTTGTAAAAAAATGAAAAAATGCTAAATTTTCAAAAAATTAGCTGACACTTGCAAGAAAAGGACTTCAAACAGTTTGCCAACTTTCTGCGATCTTTAAGCGTAAAATCAATATATTATCAAAAATTGATCAAAGTTTAAGCAAAAATAACGAAAAATATGATCAAAACAGCGGAAGTTAGGCTAACGTTAACAAATCTTTAAACCTCTGTGACAGCTTCGAAGTAGCAAAGTTCAACGAAAATCTTTTTAATTTGAAGTTGTACGCTTGACAAGGTTTCTAATGACTCCACTCATAATCCTGTACGATGAAAATGTCGATCGGTGAAAATTGACTGAACATAAAAACCCATTCGAGTAGATAGTTCGTCCCGCCACTGAAGAAAAATTAATTTCTTCTATTTAATTTGTAGTAATGTATGCATGCGTGATAACTGAATGCTGTCCTCCGACGTGTCAAAAAGTTTAAATAATATTTGAAATATATTTTTAAATAACTTACTTCAATTTTTTGAAAAGAACCCCCTTTTGCATGGGGAGATTGTCAAAAAGATCTCAAGAATTCTCAAATTTAAATGGAGTACAATTTTGCCTGTTCTGATTTCAGAATCTTTTAGAATCACACATTTTTTCTATTTTCTTCACAGTCTTTATGCCTTTGATTTTATTTGTGAAACTTATTCTCAATTCTCCTCCATGGGTGCCGATACTGTTTATCTTTCTGGTTACCCCAATTTACTTTTTCTCAGAAAAATCTTGCAAAAACGAAAAAATTCGCTAGAATAAAATCTAAGATCAGTTTAATCGTTTTGCACGGGAAAATGGGGTATTCTATATGTTTAGGCGACTACGTGTTGTGCTTTGAACAACATCAACGGTTTTGCGTCTTTAAAATTGTTTATAAGATTGTCGAAAAGTTTGAATGCTTCGTGATTGTCATGGTTGAGATGAATGCACTTCATTGTTTGAGTTCTACGGCTTCTTTGTGATGTTTTATAAAATTGTCAGAAATTTAGACAAGCTTACATCTTTAAAAGTGGAAGTTGATGTTTTATAAAATTGTCAGAAATTTAGGCAAGCTCACATCTTGACCTTTATTACCAATATTTGAAAATCGGTAAAATTTTGATTGCTCCGCATTCTACAAAGATGATGAGGTACTTGGGGCGAAATCCAGATAGAAGTTTGTCATACTTGCGTAATCAAAATAGCAGGATACAGAGTTCCAACTGAAATGTGCCCAACTTGCTCATGCCTCTATCGCTTCAAGAAAGGGTTTGCATTGCGAATTCAAATGCGTTATGGTCAAATTGTTCAATATCTCATTGACCTAAACTTACTTCTGCTAACAGAAATCGGGCTAACTTTTAATTGATTTGTCTCTCTAAGAAATTTTGTCACCTTTCTGCAGTTTTGGGTCCTTAAACTTTTACCGATTTGAGATAATACTCAGTGCAGGTGCCAGATTTTCTATTATCGGACTGTTGTGAAAACAGGTCGCGCTTGAGGCTACAACTTTTTGCAGCTCTAATTTAATTTCTTAAAAAGACGTCTTGTAAAAAAATCTTGGAAAATCGGGAAGATCTCATCAGGTCAGATAATGAAGAGAGCAAATCATCACTTGGAAAACATTCGAACACGCGACCCGCTTAATCATGTTTTCAATGGCAACAAATATGTTGCAATTTAGTATTCAGCACCAGCGCAATTGTGTCTTGATTAGTTGATTTTCACAACGTAACGAAAAATTTTTAAGCAATGCTCATTTGACAGTTAGTTTTAGATTTGGTTTAATGATTTCATAATAAGATATCTAGTCACTTATTATTGCATTTTATCCCAAACTCAGACATTTATGGCAATACAACTAGATTGGATCAATGGATTAAGAATTGGTGAACAATGACCACTAATTTTTTTTTTCATAAACTTATGTCGATATTTGAATTCTTGCTCCCTAAATGTTCGGGTGCAAACTTGCTTTTGACCTTTTAACAAATTTGGACTAAAAAATTTAGATCTGCTTTGCAACGTGTGCTCTCGTGCTCTACCAATGTCACTCAATCAAACAGTTCACACTCATGACGTCACATCACCAACAACAGCAACAACAACAGACAGACAACCGACAGCAGAACAAACACAGGCTAAAGCATTTCCTCTGTCTCAGTACATGGCTCTTGTCAGGAAGTGCAAGTGTCGTATCACAGGTGTTTAATGGTGATTGTAAAGACCTCTTTGCTAGGTGAGTGTGAAATGACTCTGCGTTGTATCTGACCGGTGTGACAAACTCTGAAACTGTCCCATTATTGCATTACCAGTTAAGTTTGCGCTTATTTCAAAGCAAGAAACGACAAAGAGGCTCGGTAACGTGCGTTCGCACATTATGTTCCGACCACGCTCATCCACATTTTTGGCTTCATTGTCTACCAAATGAGGAAGAGATAAAAAAAATCAAAAATTCGATTATTGTCCAATGTGTATGAAAAAATTGCTTCCAACTAAAATCACTTAGTAAAGTAAATAATGGCACATTAGATGGCCGATGAGACCAGCAATTGATAACACTACGAGCCAAAAGAAACAACAAGATCAAATAACAACAACAAACATTATTGACTTTCAAAACTCAATCAACTTTTTGAAAAAAAAATGCTTAAAAACGAAGTCAAAATAGCGTCGAATAAAACCTAAACTAAACAATTTAATTTGCACCTCACTAGAAAAAGCATGAGACCAGTCCTTAGTGAGACTCGGTAACAAGTAGACAAAAAGTACAAAAACGGCAAAGTTATAAAAAAAAAGTTCTTAGTTTTTGAAAGCAGAAAACTTCAGATAATGAGAACCATTAGAAATCAACTGAAATCTTTAAATAGAACTATTTTCATTCATAGTTTCAGATGAGGATATTGAGACTTTTCATTACCCACAATATGTCGTACTTCTACAAAACCAAACGATAAATACAGACGATAACCTTTTCCGTGAAAAAAAAGATAAAAGCAATTGCGCCTTCTTTGAACTAATAGTGTGATTTGTGATCTCTGAATTATGAGACTAGGTATCAAGAGATCCAAAATTGGCCGAAATTGCAAAATACAACGGTTTTATTTGAAAATATTTAATTTCCAAGTCATAAATTTATTAGCTTTCAACTTAAATCAATAAAATAATTTCGTCTACTAAATCAGAAAAGCCTTTGGGATAATTAATTATTTTGAATATGTCATAAGTCCAGCAAAAAGCCGACAAATACAGAGATAAATTCAAAATCAAATTATTTTTCGCAAAAAGTTCTGTGTCGAAGGCGTTAAAACACTGAGCAGTTCACGAAAACACAAGTTTAATTGTGTGTATTTTCTACACCAATAATTTGATGCGGCCTGTAATAAGACCTTGTAACAAGTAGACAAAAAGAACAGCAAATTGCATAGTTGAATAGAAAATTTATATTCAAAGTCATGAAAGGTTTCACCTATCAACTGAAATCGTTAAATAGGATCCTATGTTGATCCACAGGAAGCCTCTATGACATAAAATTATCCACGTCTTTATATAATCGCAAAAACAAAGACAAATACAGACAAAAAATCCCATTAAATTCTGCTAGAAGACGGCGTAGGAGCCGTTAAAATTATAATCTTTTCACTGAAAAATTGATATGTTCAATTCTGCTTCCTTTATAAGTTCAATCGAAAAGAACTGTGAAGATTCGTAGTATCAACCATTACTTGAAACCGCAAAAATTTTAAATGTCAATCCATTAGAAAGTTGATGCTAGCTGATTTTGCAAACCTTAAGCTACCAGCTTGACGAAGAGAGTAAGTGGCAAAGCTCAATCATCCATTGTTTATTTTGAAAACATAATCTGTTTTCAAAATGGATCTCCTGGACCTGTTAATAGTGAGCCTTGATTTGAATGCTTCTGTTCTGTAAATAACTTAAAAAGATGCAAAAAACACCGACTGACTACAATCCCAACTAATTTTGGACGGTAAAAAAAACTAACCTTCAGATTGCTGCTCTTCCATTCCGGGCACGTAATTGTTCCAAATAATTTGAATTTCGATCCGTTGACAGGAAAATCAATATATCAAAAATAAATGATGATTTTTTGATAATTGTCGAGTTAAATTAGCATGAAGCTTATTTTGTTCCATTTTTGATGTAGAAAGTTTGAATTTTGAAATTATTAGCAAAACTTTACCAAAAGTTGGATCAAACAGTTCAACAACACTCTTCTATCTTTAGTGCTAAAACCCATAAGATTGTCGTGAGCAATTTTAACAGAATTTTCAGCCGAATTGGCAATCAGTTGCGTAAAAATATGAAAATTATGAACCATAACAACTAAAGTTGGTCTGCTAATCACAAAATTGTAAATCTCGGTGAATCTCCGGAAAAAAGCGAAATTGAGAAAAAAATTCATTTTTTATTCTACGCTGGACGGTTTTTCTAATGATACCACTCATAACCATGTACGATGAATAAATTGGTCAGCCAAAATTGACTGAACAAAAATATTTGAGCATAGTTCCTCACCATTTAAATGGTTTGGAACAAAAATTCTGCCTATTACGTATTGTCAATTTGTCCTTGTGTTCTACATATGGAGAAATACAAGTTGAAGTATTTCTAGAATCGCAAACAATGCTTCCGAAGTTGCAACATTTTTGCGCATAAAAATCACAATAAATTTAATAACTTTTTCAAACTGTTAGGGATAATTTTACGTTTCAAAGAATCGTCGACGAATCGTAGTGAGCTGTTTCATATAACTGGTTGATAAGAATACACTAGTACACTGTATATGCAGTTCTGAATCTAGGTAAATTAAGAGCTCCTCGCTCGGTCTTGCACTGTGTTCAAGATATAAAATTAGTAACCAATTTTTTCTGTACTTACTCTGAAAACTGCTCTTTTTTTACTACTTATACAAAATTTATGAAATTTTATCAAAACTCTTTTCTTGATGATGAGAATTAATGTCGCACAAGTGTTTATCAAATAAATCGCTTTCAATTAAAAACTAAGATAAACTACAAAAAATAGACGGACGGCTTTTAATCTATTTTTATACGTTCACGTTTCAAAATTGAACTCATTTTATGTCAACAGGCGATGTTACGGATGAGAAAATATTTCAAATGGAAAATATGCAATCAAACTTTGAGATTTGAAAAAAATGTCAAACAAATCTGTCATCCAAATATGTATTGCAAAAATTTATTTTTAATTGATATTTTACTTTCACACGTTTCAGGAAGATTTAGTAATATCCTCAAAAAATTATCAAAAAAGCCATCGGAAGTACAAAATTAAAAAGTTTACTTAAGAAGGAAAATTTAGTTAGTTTGTCACTCAGTTTGTCCAGACTATTGGTTCAGACTTTGGTCTTTCATCAGACTTTCGGGCGACCATAGTCCAGACTGTCCCGACTTTTGCTTGCGATCAGGCCCTACTGCGACCATTGTCCAGAATATCGTGCGACCGTGACAATTTTCCGACCATGAAATGTGGTCGCACTATGGCCCCGTGTGTGACCCAAGTCGTTCTGATCACAGGTGGCTTGGGTCTGGAACCTTAACCTGGGCAAGCTTATGAAAACAATAGATTTATTGAAGGCCTGGGGGGGGGGGGTGAGGCCATTGCACTTCAAGTTATTTTGTTAATTTAGGTACTCAAACTTTCTTGTGTCGTGGTCACTCTTCATCGGACTATTCGTGCTCTGCTCTTTTATCACACTGGGACTACTTGTCACAACTTATTCACGCATCAACACAGCACGTAACAAACTGTCACAGAGGTCCAAGCAGATCGATATGGTTTGTACGCGATCATACTTAAGTGATTCTAATTGGAATCTTTTCCGTTAATTCCCACCCCTTGCTCGTATTTTAACCAAACGTCACGCGCCCGTGCTATTTTATCCCTTAAAACACTCACGTGCACATTTTAAAATACCGAAAGTCTGCAGTGCCAGAAGTTAAAACGCCAGAAGTTGCTACTTAGCCAGAAGTTGACTTCAGTTGATTTTCGTCATTTTAAAACGTGCGCGTTTCGTGTTTTAAGCATGGTTAAGTGACTCTGCAGAAGTCACTTCGAAATTCTGACTTAATATCTCGAACCGCTTCGCGGTTCTCGATAACCGCCAGAAGTTCTCAGTGACTTCAAGCAGAGTCACTTAACCATTACTTAAAACACGCACGTGCACGTTCTAAAATGCCAAAAATCGAGTGTCAGAAGTCAAAATGCCAGAAGTCGCTATGTAGATTACCAGAGGTTTACTTTATTCGATTTTCGTCATTTTAAAACGGGCAAGTTGTGTGTTTCAAGCAAGGTTACGTGACACAGCAGAATTCACCTCAAAATTCTGGCTGAACATCTCGAACCACTCGCGGTTCTTGATAAACCTGAAGGTCTCAGTGACTTCCGGCACGTAACCTATACTGTAAACACGCAACTTTCGCGTTTCAAAATGCCGAAAATGCCATGGAAGTCAACTTCTGGATATTTATATAGGAACGTTTGCCATTTTAACTTCTGGCACTGCGGACTTTCGTTTTCAATAATATGCAATGTAAAATACAATCTGCGACTAGCGGTCATCAAAAATATTGTAAGAGAGCGTCAAAAGAAAAGATTTTTCGAGCGCATTCCCTTAACTTTTGCCTAACATGCCGATACCAATATGATCTACTGGTCAAAGAACGGATTATGTTTGCTGTTTGCAGGCCAGAGCTATCAGTACTCTGGACAGGTTCTCCAAGTCAGTGACGACATCCCTGATCATATTTGTTCAGTCTTTCTTCTGCTCAACCCCACTGGCTGTCTACAGAGTATTCGCAGGTTAAAAACAAGTCACTATCTCATTAATAGCCGCCCTCATCTTCTCAGCCGGCTATTATTGCGCTCGTATTTTTACGACTCGAAGAGGAGTATTGGAGAAGCCCTTTTTACAATTCAAAGAATTTGAATTGTATTGGGGCGCTGTCTTTTTTTTTAAGATCTGTTCACACATTTTCATGATTTTTGAAGTCAAATTGGAGTAGTGATTTTGGTCACGCCGAAACAGGAAGTGGAGCGAAAAAGCGAGTGGTTTTGCGGCGTGAATTTTTTTCGCTCTAATTTTAAAGTAGAGTGAGAAAACGGTGTTTGAACAAAAATTCGGTTTCTCGGTAGTGGTTTTTTGTTCACATGCGGCAATTTCACTCTGATTTTTACTGTTTTTTCGATTTTTTAGATCGGATTTTTTTCTAAATGGTTTTCCCAATCCATTCACAGCTCATTCTAGGCCTAGTTTTTTGTTTGAATTAAAATTTCATTTCTCGCTAGGGTTTTTTTTTGCTCACATGCGGCATTTTGATATTGATTTTATGTTTTTTTCTTATTTTTTTGTTCTGATTTTTTAAAATGGTTTTCTGAATTCACTCATAGCCCATTCTAGGTCTAGATTTTCTGTTTAGTTAATGAAAATTCTTTGAATTGTACGTCAGGACTTGTCCTGCTATGTTTTTTTTTTTAATCAATTTTATTGGAGTGAATTTTTAAGCGGGAAATGAAACGCGTGAAAAAATTTGGAGTGATTTGGTTGCTGAACAAAAGCGAAGAGCGGAGCGAAAAGAGAGCGGTTTTTTGTTCATACCGCTGTTTTTGAGAGAGCGAGAAATTGATGTGTGAAAAAATTTTCTCTGAGCGAGCGAAATTTTTTTGTTCACATGCGGCTTTTCAAAGCAGTTTTTTGCAATTTTTCTTGTTTATGAGGTCTGATTATGATATTGTATTGGATTTGGGCTCGTTCTGAAAGGAATTGAAGGTTTCAAGTAGTTAATTGGAGTTTTATGCAAATTTGGAGGTTTTTGATCAGTTTTGCCGATTTTTCGACGAAATTTATTGTATTTTGGCCTTTTGTTTTGTTTTACTGCGTTAAGTGCAATATGCATAGAAGCTCGTTGCTCAAAGAATATCAAGGATATAAATTGATCACAATTTTGTTGGTATAAAACATTTTTTTCTGAAGAAAAATGACAGAAAAATAGAGAATTTTTTAACCACTTTTTTAATTTTTTTGCTTTTTTTCGTTTTTTTTTTCAATCGTAGACAATTTTTTTAGCTTGTTATGACTTGCCCATTATTTCTTGAGCAATTCTTTGCTCTATTTGCTCAAAGTAACTTTATTTGGCTTTATTTTTTCGTGTAAAATTTAAAAAAACACCTTACTTTTTCTCGTTTTTTTTGTTCAATTTGGTTTTAAATGTCTTTTTTTTTCTTCCTCAACCTTTGATAGCATTTGGGGAATTTTCAAGTGGAATATAGTTGTTGTAGCTCTTTTGGATGTCTCTCATTTTGATTGATAATAGTTTTGAGTTGTTTTTGTTAAAGAAAATCGAGTAAATCAGAACAAATTTTGGCCACTTTTTGTCTTTTTTTCTAAGTTTGCCTATTTCTTCCAATTTAATGTTTTTTTGTTTTTGTGTTTTTCCCAATTAGGAGCATTTTTGTAGGTGTTGATTCTATGATTTTGCACTTGAAGGCTTAGCAGGGCAGTTTTCATTTAAACAAATTATACAAAACTCTAATTCGTTAAAGAGTTTTTCTTAGTCTTTTTTTAGTTTGTTGTTCAACGTTTCTCTGCAAGTACTAGGTGGGCGATTGATCAAGCCAAATATATAACTAATTGATTTCTATGAGTTATGGATGGGAAGCTGCATGTTATCTTTTTGTAGAGAATTTTGTTTGGATTTTTAGAGAATATTATTTTTTGCTTTTGTTCTTTGTCAAGTTTCCACTTCTCCAGTCTTTTATTTGTGAATTGGTTACGATGTCTGTCGATTGGTAATATGCTGGTGATGCATCTGATTAGTGAGAATAGTCAGATTTCTACTTCGAGTCGTTTCCGGAATTCTTCCGGCTATGTTTTTTTTTTAATTCGTCAAACTTTTTTTCGCTTTACCATTTTGCCGCTTTTTCGACATTTTGCGTGAAATCTTTTTGACTTCTCTAGGCTAGTTTCTCTGTTCTCTCTGCTAAAAGTGATTTTGAACATCAGTTGCTCAGCAAAGCAATTCAAAATGAACAGAATCAGTATTAAAAATTGTAATCAGAAATAGAAACAGGATAAAATCATAAAGCCCAATTTTAGATGCCCGCTATTTGAACGTCGTTCCTATAAGTCTTAGTTACCACCTCTAATGCTTATTGGTGTTGATAGTAGCCCCTGTAGCCTCTCTCTAAGAAACAAAAGTATGTTCAAGTACGAAATGCCATCAAAATAAATCGGACTTAAAAAATATTTTTGTTCAAAAATCTTTTTTTTTTCAATATATTCTATTCGTTCAATCCCAATCATGCTTATTGGAATCAACGGCGGCTATTTTCCGGCAATCTGCCGGGTATGTTTATAATTAGACAAAAATGTCATGAAGAAACGATTTGAGAGTTTGTTCATTTGAGATTTGAGCGCTTGCGCAGAACTTGTTCATATCAATTTGTTGATTGCCTTTGTAGGGCGGAATACGTGAGCCGAAAACCAATATTTCGTTTCTAAAACCCATGAGATGAATATTGGGATCTTTTCCGTTTATCCCCCCGCCCCCAACAGCATAATTTGTGCATCATATTTGCAAACGCCAGACGTTTATTCAAAACGCTCAGACATTTATTTATTAATAGTTGCAAACCGATAGCAAGACTAGGACTGCTGTTGATGTTCTCGAAGGTTGTGTTTTAGTTTGCGGCCAGCACGAATTTTTTAGCTACTAATTTTGATTCAGAAGCTCGGATAAGATGTATAATATTTTACGGCACTTTATTTCATATGTCACTTTCGGAGATATTAGCTGATGCATTTGAAAGAAATGAAACGTCAAATTTTAGAGTTCAAATTTTTAACTTTGTAACGCCGGCTATTTGGCGGCTACATGTCTTCATCTATTGTCCAATTATGATTTTCACATTTGAGCAATTTTAGATTCTTTCTTGGTTGTCAAGGCAGTTGGTGAGTCAACTTTTTAAAGTGAATTTTTACGGATTGCTGTTATTTACCTGGTTTTGTAAAGCTAGTCATTGCTTGGCAATTTTGCATTAAAACTCATGAAAGTTTAATTTGGGATTGTTACCGTTCACGGGATCCACAAATAAGCTGACTCGGGCATAGTATAGAAGTTTCAATTTATATGGCTAGTATAACAATTGGTGCTCGATAGGGGATAAGTTATTAAATTTTATTCAAAAAATTTGAGAAAAGACAAAAATTTGGAATCATACTTTACAAATTATGTGCTAAAAATATAAAATTTTCTTCACATTAACAAAAATTTATAAAAATTTGCTTGCGTAATTTAACTAATAATCAATGGATATTGCAGCTTTGTTGTAATTAATTGAACTTTTCTTTCGAACTTCGCTTTTAGTATTTAGTCATAACTGACGTAAATATTTTTATTAGTATTTTGTGGACTTTACTTTGAAGGCATGGGGTCAAAAACTAATTCGACTGTGCGGCAAATTTGATTTTGTGCATTTTGATTTTATTGTCTGAAGCATTTTTACGTTCAGTCAGTTTGTATATGACATCTTTTTGAGCTTTTGGTTTCTTTCCTTTAGTCGTGCGGAGCAATTCCGTTATGAATATCGCACGAGATGGTATAAAAATCTATACATTGCTGAATGCCAAAAATAGTTGCGAGTCGCACCAAAAAGCATTAAAAAGCAAAATAACGGGGGAATTATTTGTTTCTCTAATTTTGAAGAAAGTTTTCTGCTCGTTCCACGAAAATTTCGATAAAAAATAGTCAACTGAAATATTTAATTTGTGACGACAGTTTGAAACCTTCAGATTTGTTTCAAACATCATTTTTTCGTTTTACAGATTAAGAAAAATTATCAAGCTTTTCAAAATGTTGGAAAAAATCAGACAAATCTTCCGATACTGTTTTCTTCGCTTTTTTCAGCCAATTTTTTTGCTAATTATTGGTGTACAAAATATGTTGCAACAGTTGCCGTTGTCCAGCACTGATTTGCATCCATGGGCCAATAGTTTCTCTTTTGATCAGGGCTATCAGGAAATGGATTTTTAGTGATAAAAATAATTCTCAAACTTTGCACTTTTCTCGTAAAAGTTGACCTTTAACCTAATTCTTCTATAAATCGTGAAAAAAGCTTTCGGGAAATATGTTCGTTGCAATGAAAATGTCTAGGAAACATTTTATTTTTAGAAATATTCAACTTTTTTTGAATAGTTTTTTCAAAACCAAGGAAATAAGAGCAGTATTGATCGTTTTTAAATAAAAAATACCCATAAAAGAATTTTTTACTTATTGTAAAAAAAACTACATATTCTGCCGCTTTGCAAATTTTGGTTGGCGGCCATTAGAAATTCGGCGTCAAAAAAGGATATTGTTGAACTTATTTTTGTTGAAACTTATTATTGTTGAAACTTATTATAAAATTTATTTGTTTATCTTCGGCATAATTTCACCAGAATTTTAGGGAGTTGAATATTATGACTGAAATTTTAAATTTTTTTGAAATTTTGATCATAAAAACTTCAGTTGCACAGTATTTCAGATAGTGCCATACACTTGTTGCCCAAGTAGGCCAAAAATTTGGGCAAGCAAATTTAATCTGAAATATAATGAACATTTATCGTCTGACCATGTTAGTAGCCGTTGTTCCATTTAAAAACTTACATTTTCAATACTATTTTGTTTTACAAATTGTCTCTAGAACTTCGTTTTTGTATGCAGCTCTCTCAGTATCAAATTTAAAGGATTGGAGTACTAAGGATCAATCCACTCTAGATAACTATAAATGTACTTTATAATTTTTTTTCCCACCTCACTTGTGGGGAAGGAACTATTTACTCAAATGGGTTTTTTTGGTTCAGACAATTTTCGCCGATCGATATATTCATGGTAGAGAAGTGTGAGTGTTATCATTAAAATGCTCGTCCATCGAAGAGTTCGGAATTAAAATTTTTCTTGAAGTTCGTGTTTTTCGAGGAGTTATCGAGGTTTAAAGTTTTGTGTGAACAGGTGATGTTTGGCATGATTTTGTTCACTTTTTTGTTCAAATTAAGTTTTTTTCTATAAAATTATCAAATCAAAATTACATTTTATGCTACAAATGAAACTGTCTCGTATTTCTAACAGACGAAAGGCCATAATAAGGTACTTTTCGTCTCATAGGGATGTTTACTACAAAAATTAAATCGATTTCTATTTGAGAGCTGGTATTTTAATTTTTTTCAACTCAGTTAGAGACTAACTTTTGAAAATTCAGGTTCTATTCATGACAAAACTGATTTACACTCAATTGATGCCCAATGAGCAAATAAAACTTTTTAAGGAATCGCTCATTGTTTTTATGGCTCCGACTCTGAGTTTTCGTAATTTTTATTAAAATTTTGATTTTCTTGAGATTAAAAAAAACTTTTTAGCACTATGACATTGACTTGTTGACTAAAATTGCAATAGGCTTCCTGAAGATAAGAAATAGAACCTATGTAGCAATTTGAGTTGACAGCTAAAGGCTGTTAGGACTTTAAAAATAATTTTCCGATTTTTTTTATTATTAACCGATCTTAAACTTGTTTCTGTGAAACGTAAGTTATTCTCACTATTGACAGGACCACTCTCGTCTCTATTGCAACGAAAATGAAACTGGTTAGCGGTTTTACCTTCTAACTTTTGTCTTTATGACTTAGATGCCACGACTTTTCATATTTTTAAAAAAATTTTTGCGATAATTTTGGATTCTTTTGAAATCCTATCACATTATCCTATTATTCCCAGTTTCCATTGGAATATAGAAGACTTTCAATAGATCATAGATAAAGTTTGCAGAGAAAAACCTATGATTTTACTGGCTTCAACTGATTTCTCGCACTTTTCTACTTTTTTTAACATTTTTCCCTGTATTTGCCGTCATTTTCGCAGTTATACAACTTATGGTGATGATTTATTGGTGATTTAGGAATGATACTAACTTTTGCCCTCTAATCAAAGCATAACTTCTCATCTTTTTCTTTTTTGATTTCCTTTGAAAGCTACTGACTTAATGGCTTTGATACTACGGGTTTTTCCAAAATTTTCGTGGTTTCAATATAGTTGTTCATATTTAATTGTTATTTGCTGTCCTATTTATACAACAGACAATTCCACTGTTTTAAAAATTTTTTCGAAAATTAAAAAGTTTTAATTGAAGAGTTCATTTTTTTCATGGCTCCGACATTTTTGTCTCAATTTTTGTTTCATTATGACGTTTTTGCATGTTTTATATTCTTTATGTAGTCGTAAAGAGCTGAGAAGTCTCATAAGCCTCTAACTGAATGAAGGAAAGTTCTAAATGCAGCAAGTTACAGCAAATAGCCTTAAAGTTTGTGATATTATTTGTTTTCAAACGGTTTTTTAAGCTTTTTAGGTTTTGTTGTTGTATTCGTCAACTCGTATCTAATTCTCATCATTGAGAGGCCCCATTTACTTGCCTGTAGTTCGAAAGTTAAAGTGGCCTTTGATATCACGTTGTAACTGGTGTTTTTTGTTGAACAACATGCGTTTTCATAAAAGTTTTTTCAATATCTGTGTCCTTTTTCTCTTCTCTAAGCTCATTTGCGTAATAACAGATCCCAGTGATTTTCGGATCAGGCCAAGGGAACATGATTATTCTTTCAGTATAATTTTAACTGAAGGAGTTTAATTAACATTTGAAAAAAAACATAATATTCAGAAACAGCGAAAGGTTTTAATGGCCTCAATAATTTGTGTTTTCGCAAGTTGTTATTATTATTTTTTATTTTTTCTTCATCTTTAGTCCTTTTCCCTGGCTTAGTTTGACCAGATACTGACTCTTTTGGTTTCGTTAAGACTTTTTTTGTAAATTTATCAAGAAGTTTTTCGTTAAAACTCTATGACTTTTAAGACTTTTGTTTTGATTTTAAAATATTTGATTTAAAAAATAATGTTTGATTTTTGAATTTCGCCTCATGTTTGCTTCTTTTTGTCAACTTGTTATCTAGTCTCAATAAAATAAAGTCCTATCGGCTTTCTAGTAACAAAAAAGAAATTTTTGTTGTTAAGGTTTCTTTTGTGTTTTGATGTTGTTACTAGGTGCTTTTAAGTTTAGATGTTGAATTTTTGCCGTCAAAAGTGTTTTTTTTTGCTTATTTTGTTGTTCATTTTTTTCTTGTTAATGGCGTGAGATCTCGTGGGCGCTGTAATGAGGCATGACATTATGTTATTCATGTAATAGTTTCTGTCACGATTTTTTTAAACTCAAAGATCTATTTTTGCTTATCTCTTCAATCGGTTGACAGTTATGTCAAAAATGTTGATGAGCCTGGGTCGGAACATCATGTGTGAACGCACATTAAGGAGCCTCCTTGTTGACATCTAGTTTTTTAACCAATTGTATTAGACCTCCGTTTTGTCAGTATGTATTAGACCTCCGTAATTATCTGTTATGTCTGTACCCGGTTTTGAAAATGTGAGCTTGCCCAATAGGAGCTCATTACCCCTCAAAACGTACATTTGGGGATTTTTAGACAACAGCGACAGTAACTTGATTGAAACCTACATTGATTTTTCGATTTTTAAAATTAATTACTTTAATATCAAATTTATGAACTCATTTTTCTCAACGGTAATCTTATTGATAAGTGTTAATTTAAAAATTTGTCTTCTTAATCCGTAATTTGCGAGCACCTTTTAAGTAATCATTTAAAGATTAGGAATTCTTTCACTTATGTTTAATTGACTCGCTAACAGCTATCGAGGAAAACAGTGACAAGTTAATTTACTCAAAAAAACAGTACGTCTTGGGGCATAACGATAATGCCGGGCTGAAATATCTGAGTAGGTTGCAGCATTAGAAAATAATATATTGATTAACAATGTGAAGAGTAGTTGCTATACGCTGAATTTGAAAGATAAATTTTTAAAACTATAATTGCAATTCAAAATAGTACTTTTGAATAATGGTGGGTTTTTGTGTGTTTAAATGTGAGTTACTATGGCCTTTATTTTGAGCACGCGAGGGATGTTTTTGTTCAGATCGTCACGTAATAGAGAACGGCTACTACTCCACACAGTGTCTAGTGCAGCTGTTCTTCATGCAGGCTGCCATCTTTCCTGTCCTAGTCGCTTATAGGTCAGTGACCTTTCGGATGGGTTTCAGACAGCTCTTCTGTGCTGTTCTCAGCAGTCACAACGGGGATAATAACGAGTCGCTACTTGAGGAACTTTGTTAGTAACGTGTCTTTCAATTCAATGCGCAGAATTTTGAGCAGCTAAGCTCAATTTCGAGTAACATTTCATGGGATCTTCTCTGTTAAGCCCCCCCCCCCGCCACCCCAAGTTTGGCGCCCCCCTTTATACATGTTTCAACATACTGTTAAAGTTAAATAAGTATATACATGAAAATAAAAGAACAATATGCATATATTAAAAGCTGGCACAGCTATGGTTTGAAAGTATTGTATTTCAACGAAAATTTGTATTAGGATATTTAACGTATTCATCAATGCAAATTTCTGTATAATATCATTTTTGGTGTTATCGGCTACAATTAGGGGTCAATTTTTAAAGTTTTTTACGGAAACTTTTCTAAAAGTGCCGTCAATCTACCTAGGCACTCATGTTTCAATAAAATGCAAATATCGCTCTTACAATTCGGGAAAAATTTGATTTTGGGGGCTGCTAAAATAACGGCTATATAGGGCTGGGGGGGGGGCGCTAGCAGAAAACATCTTCATTCATTTAAAGCCCTGAATAGTTTTCTTTCCCAAATAAATTCTTGAGACCACTGATGTACAAGATTTATCACTACTCTAACAAAACTGCCCATAGTTCTAATGGTACTATAATTGTATATCAAAATATAATTGTGGAAAACCTAAGGAAAATAGAGCTCAGAGCCGAGGAAGCTCACACCCGAGTACGAGCTCATCAAATTTCCGAAGGATTCTCAGAACTATTTTCTCAAATATTGAAACCCCAATTTTGCTGCTTCAAGTCTCAGATTACGGTATTTTGTTTACTCATTTTGTTTATTCAGTCGTAGACATTACATTGAGCAAAAAAAATAATCACCCCACCCCCTTTTCTTCCTCTTTAAAAAGAGTATCTGTATTCAGAATAGCCCAGAGTTTGATACTTGCATCAGTTGTTCTCTAAATTTTAATCTTGAATCGATTTGCAAAAAAGCGCTGAAACTTTCCAAGAATTTTTTCCAAGAAACTTGCCTTAGGACGTTTTAGGGTTTTCCCGAGAAGTTTGCTAAGTAGTTTGCTAAACTTAAAACACGGTATAAATGGTTTTTAAGAAAGTGGGAGTAAGTGCAAATATGGAAACAAGAACAAAACGGGCACAATGACTTCTTGCAAAAAAGTTCCCTATGCTTAGTGGCTGACGCTTCCTTTATTAGTGATTTTTATTAGCTAAAAAATTGGAGTCTAATTATTTTACGTCATCTAAAAAGAAGAGCACAAAACATAGAAAACTTGATACCTCAAAATATGGTTACTTCAGTTAAGAGTAAAATTTGTGACAAAGTGGGTTGCAAAATTTCATGGAGTGCAGATCGTAACCGATGCTGTTCATTTGAATTTTTTGTAATGATTGTGATCTTAACTACTGTTGTCTCCAGAAAAATTGTCAGAGGAATTATTTGTTCAGTTGTGTTTAAACTAAACTTTTTCACGAGGTATTTAGCAGTTCCAAATTTCATAGCAAAACTAATGCAAAGTTTAGATTTGAAAATGGGCCAATTCATTGGCGAAAAAAATACTTTTCACCGCAAAGGGTCTTCTATCTTTCAGTGATGAATGCGGTGAAAGCGGTGATTTTTTGTAGGAGTTGCAATTTTTAGCGGAAGTTTGTCAATATTTGCGATTTTTAGCGGTGAAAATTTTATTTTCACCGCATTCACCAGAATTCTCACAAAAAACTCCCGTACACGGTTTCGAACCTCTCACCTCCTGAATGTCAAGACCTTATTCTACTGCGCCAATTGTTATTTTCGTCTAGGATAATTTCTGTGAATTTAAATCAGAATCAATTAACTTTATGGAAATCATATGCCTTGAAACTTTGTAAGATATGCGGTTTTTAGCGTTGAATTTTTAATTTTCAGCACCTAAGCTGTGAGAAAAAAATAGTTCACCACTACCATCAAAAATCGGTGAAAATAGAAACTTCACCGATAAAAACTGCAAATCTTGCAAAAAATCACCGCAAATAAATTTACAGTGATTTTCACAGGGGAATTGAATTTTAAGAAAAACTACTTGTGCTACAACTACTGCACCTATATGCGGCTTTTTGTGAACTTTGCTGAAAAACGGTGCATTTCTTTTAACGTTTTTAATGCTTTTTCATCAAACCTTAAATTGTTTTATTAAAATTTTGAGTCGATAGAAAATTGCACGAACTTAGCAGTGAAACTTTGTACGGTTTGCGGTGTTTAGCGGTGAATTTTTTTTCACTGCTCTCAACGCGTTCACTGTTATTCTTACATCTTTTTGCAGTACTTTCGGCGGTGAAGTTATTTGTTAAATTTATTGCGGAATTGTTGTAAGATTTGCGATTGTTAGTGGTGAATCATTTTTCGCATTCACCGCTAAAAAGTGCAATTCTTTTTTTCTTCGTTTTCACCATATCTTACTTTTTTTAACGGTTTTCAGCATTCACACCTCGCTCCGGGACTGTCCCCGTCAGTTTAGTAGACAAATCATTGTGTAATTTTAAGTTGATCTTTTTAATGGCATAAAACTAACAAGAAATGTACTTTGGAGTCTTAAGTCGCACTGAGTGTAATAGACTATTTACTTCTCTTCTGTTGACTGCTCGCCATCAGTTTTTTGCCATTAAATGCTTTGTTGGTTTTCTTGTTTTAAAACAGTATTGATTTGACAGAGTAATATTGTGTGTTTGTGTGTGTATGTGTGTGTGAGTGTGTGTGTGTGTGTGTGTGTTTGTGTGTGTGTGCGTGTGTGTGTGTGTGTGTGTGCGTGAGAGTGTGTGTGTGTGTGCGTGTGTGTGTTTGTGCGTGCGTGTGTGTGTTTGTGTGTGTTGTATGTGTTGTGTGTGTGTGTTGTGTGTGTGTATTTTGTGTGTGTGTTGTGTGTGTGTATTTTGTGTGTGTGTGTGTGTGAGTGCGTGCGTGAGAGTGTGTGTGTGTGTGTGTGCGTGTGTGTGTGTGTGTGTGTAAGTGTGTGTGTATGTGTGTGTGTGTGTGTGTGTATAAGTGTGTGTGTGTGTGTTGTGTGTGTGTATTTTGTGTGTGTATGTGTGTGTTGTGTGTGTGTGTATTTTGTGTGTTGTGTGTGTGTGTTTTGTGTGTGTTGTGTGTGTGTGTGTGTTGTGTTTTGTGTGTGTGTGTTTTGTGTGTGTGTGTGTGTGTGTGTGTTTTGTGTGTGTGTTCTAATTGAAGGGCTGTTTTGCAGCCGCCAAGTGGATTCTGGCAACGGCATCGGGGTTTGTTTGAATAATTGTCGGGTCGGGTTTGTACTGTCCCAGTTCATTCCAGCGGATCGTGTCCCATCTAGGGTAGTTTGAGAGCCAGTGTAAGGAGTCTTCGTCTTCGTTTCCGCAGTGTTGACAGATTGCCGATTCCGCCTGATTGTGTCTGGCTTTCGTTTTCTGGAGGAACGGTGCTCGATCAAGGCAAATTCTATGTAGGAGAACTTCCTCTTCACGTTTTCTGCTCTCTTTGTAGATCAGCGGCTGTCAACCTGTCATTATTCTGTGAGGATGACTTTTTGTGACTTCTCGAAGGTACTCCTCTTTTCTTCTTTCTTGCCTACTAAGATTTACGTCTTCTCGGATGTCTTGGTGTACGCAGTTGTTTAGACGTTGTTGGGCTCGCGATCTCCATTCTGTTCGGAGGCCGCATTCGCCTCTGGATTTCAAGCGTGCTCGCATAGGGCGGTTGGCAAGAATGTTTAGTGGGTGTTTCTGGTCGTGAGCTCTGCATTTTGCCAACAGTTTTGCCGCCTCGTCTTCTGCAACTTGCGCAAGTGTGCTTAGTTGGGCCTCACTTCTGGTTTGGCAGTTCGGGGATCTCGCAGGAGCGCCCGTAACGATCCTCGCCGCCTTGTTATTACAGACTTCCAACCTGTCCCATTGTGTTTTGGCGAGAAACATCCCCCACACTTCAAGGCCGTAAATTCCTCCGGGTCATACTTAGCTTTTCTAGACATGTCGAAGGTCCTTGGATTTCAGTCCCCAATTTTGGCCTGAGAGTGACTTCAAGATGTTCATTCTCGTCAGCAATTTCTTCCTCGCACTTGTAGCCTGACCGTTGAATCTTAGTTGGCTTTCGGACGCTACTCCTTTTCCTGCGTTTCCTTTGGTGCTGTGCTAATTACCATGCCAAAGGTTTTTTGCAGCAAGTTGTACATAGTTGTCCTCGTCCCATTCACAGATTGAGTGTAAAGCGGGCTGAACTTGTTTTGCTGCTCCGTCGGGGTAATAGCTTCCGTGAGATCATCCCCGAACTGGTTTATAAGGACGTTTGGCGCTGCGGCCAAGACTTTCTTGGAAAGGTTAGATGTAGCGAAACAGTAGAGTAAGGGCCACAGTGGACTTCCTCGGGGGAGGCCTTGCGAGAAGACCAGTGGTTGACTTCTTTCCTGGTTCCATCTTACTGCTGCTCGCCTGTCCGAGAGCCAGGCCCCTAACCATTTTAGACATCTTCCTTTCAGGTTCTTTCTGGCGACGTCTTGTAAAACTCCTTGCCTCCACACTTTGTCAAAAATCGTTCTGTTCTTTGCCTGCAAGTTGTCTATTGCCGTTTGAGCAATATTTGCCACCACGTCGGTCGTCGATCTCTTTGGCTTGTTCTGAGGGACAATGCAGTGTTTTCCGGACCAAGTTTTGAGGCGCTCTTGAACCATTTTCTCCATGACCTTGAAGACACATGAAATCAACGAATCCAGTCTGTAGCTCTTGATCTCGTTTGCCGGTTTCTTTTTCTTCAGGATTGGAGCAATCAGAGCAGTTCACCAAGCCGAAGGAACTCTATTTTGATTCCACCTCCTATTAATAATGTTCAGTAGGTAAAAACTTCTGTTTTCGCCCAGGTTTTTCAACATCAACGGGTGTATATCATCCGGTCCGGCACAACTGGGTTTTAACACTGCTGAGGCATTATTAAGTTCGAGCATGGAGAAATTTTCATTATACTCTTTGTCGTCGGTGCTCTTTACTGCCTCTATGATTGTCGTGTATGCACGTTTCGAGTCTTCTCGGTTGACTGTGACTCTGCTGACTGTGGCATAGTGTTTCACAGCGAGGGCTGTTTTCTCTTTGTCAGACTTGAGGTTTCTTCCGTTCCAGTATAAAGGTGTTCTGGGGAGGGGTGTTTGCCTCTGCCATCTATTGCTCGAAGTGTATTCCACACTTTGAAGGTTGAAACTCTGGCGTTGAAAGTTGCCGCAAAAATTCGCCAGGAGTTGCGTTTTCCTTTCTCCACTGTCTCCTTGAACGCGTTCTTCGTTACTTCGACTTCATTCATCAGTGTTTTACTTCCTGGGTTCGCTCGCGGTTTCTCTTCCGCCTCGTTCATCCTCTTTTTGGCTTCCTGACATTCTTCATTCCACCAAGGTTTCATAGTCGCTCTCGTCGTCACCGGGATCGATGCTTTCGCTGCCTCGACGATGGTTTTGGTGAAATGCTTAACTGTGGATTCTTAACTGTGGAGTCATTTCCGCTGCTGGCATGGGTGATGCCTCAATATACTCTTGGAACTCCGACCAGTTGGCTTTTTTCAAGTTGAAATTTTTGTTCTTCCTTTTGGTGGTTATGTAGAGTAATATTATTCAATTGTTGTTCTCAGAATTTACGGGAGAAATGGTTGCTTGCGAAATTACTCCGTTTTATTTACTTGGAGAGACGGTCTAAAACAAGTAGTGGTTGACATTCAATATTTTAATTGGTTAGTGTCGAGCTTTGTATCAACTTCAAATCTGCGTCCCCTAGTGTCAACTCCAGGGTACACGTATTAATGTAACTAATCGAAATTAGGGCTTTTACTACGACCTCGAGAGGTGATATCTATACCGTGATTCGGTTCAATAAAATTACAACTAAGGTCTTCAAATAAATGATTTTTGAGCCCTATGAGGTTAATGTCATGCCTACTGTCGTTTAAAAGCAACTTCACTGACGGTATTCGGCTATCTATTAAAACTATGTGAGATAAACTGCATTCTTTTGAAGTCATTTCCTTCTAATAGTCACGAAACAACACCTCCACTTGGAGCTTTAAAGATCCACTAACTTGTCAGTGATGCGCTTCTTGTGTTATCAAGTTGCACGTCTTCGCTACATTTATACTCAATGCCAAAATAGTGATTGACATAACACAATTACCAAAATATCCAAGACCATAATACCCAATTGATTCCATTTGATTTTTACCTTTGAAAGTCCGATTACCAAAGAGCTTTTCGTATTACAGGAATATGTCATTATCATCATTTACTGGTTGAATTAGTCTCATATTGGCTTGTAGTATCATATCGAGTCCCAAGGGCAGTTGAGGCATTACTGGTGGTTATAAATTACAATTATATTATCAATTATCTCACCTAGGTACAATTGTGATAATTTTTCAACTGTAGAGATGAAATCAACTATAGGGAGTGAAATGATGGTTATATTTTGGGTTTTGGGGCATTTATTACATTGCTCTGGCACCAAGCTAAACAAGAGAGTGACATGCTATCTTTAAAATTTGTTGCTTGGCTAAAAATATTTGAACGGTGTCATATAAAACTTAATTTAACAATAAATTGGGGAAAATGATGAACGAATTTTGACTGATATATTTGTTCAATTCTCAGTTTTTAACTGGAAAGGATGTATATCCAGTCCAGGATTAAGTTAAAATTGGAACAAATACACGATCAAATTTTGATTTTTGTCGCTTTGGTTTAATTTAAGAAGAACACAAAATCAGTTCTGTTGATTGAAAGAGAAGCTACTTCTTCAAACTATGTGGCATAAATAATATAGAACTAAGGGCTGAAAAGTTGGACAGGGACAAATAGCTTCAAAATAGCTCCGCACACCAATTGAGAAGCCAAATTGAGAAGTCATATGTTTCATATCGTAAGTCTAGCTGTTTTCGTATCAGGGGACTAATCTTAATTACAGATCTTCTTTTTAAATTTAAAGAGAGAACAGAATCACAGTGCTTGATTAAACGAGATGTTTGTTGACAAAAATATGCCAAAATTTTCTCTAGCCGTTTTTCAGAACAATTTTTTTTGCTCTCATAGTTTCATAATTAGACGATCAGCAAAACTTTTTGATCTGATCTCATTTTTTTCTTCGCGAATTGGGCTTGCCTTATTAAAATATTAATAATTTTGTTCAAATTTTTGTCCGCTCGCGTTTCCTTATTTGAAATGTTTGCACTTGATTTTTGTTCCAAATATTTGTAAAGTTGCACATCTATTCCAGATGGCTCCGATTATACGAGTCAATCAGAAAGCACTAGCGTCAGTTATATTTTATAGTGCTATGAAACGGGGTTGATTTTAACAGAAAAAAACTTTGACTATCACCTCTTTATGTAGAATCGTGACATTTTTATTGAAGGCCAATTGTGTTACAGACAAAACTATGTGAAGAGCGTTATTCGAGTCTTAGGTCATGTTTTGAGCGCCGTATTAGGTTTCATAGTTCAAATGATTGGAAGGTTACGCGTAATGTACAGATACTAAAATTAAAAATGCTAAATGTTGTACGAAAACTTTTTGGGCTTTTAATCTGTTGTCTTTTTGGCCAATTTGTGTCCTTTTCCTTTACTCAAAAATGTCAAATTCGTTTTGAATATTTTGATATAATTATTAGTTGCCTTCATCTTTGCAGCCCGCTAGAATAGTGGTCTTATTTGACAATGCAAAGAATTTGAATTGTATTGGGGCGTTGTCATTTTAAAGCTCTGTTCACAATTTGATGACGTTTGAAGTCAAATTGGAACAGAGATTTTGGTCACGCCGAAACAGGAAGTGGAGCGAAAAAGCGAGTGCTTTTGTGGCGTAAAATTTTTTCACTCGAAAGCCATAGCCAG